>NW_022436986.1:15240341-15327421 GCF_009761245.1 Sapajus apella | reverse complement strand
AGGAGAATCGCTTGATCCTCATCTTGCAGTGAGCTGAGATTGTGCCACACACCACCAGCCCGGGGAAAGGGGGAGACACCATCTAAAAAAAAAAAAAAAAAAAAGGGAAAAACAAACTTTTTTCCCTCTCTATTCATATTCTCAGTACAGAAAGAACGCTTCTGTGACCAGATATATGGGGATGTTCCCCCACACCCCAAGCAGCTCTCCATTGGACAGCTGGGTGTCCCCTAATTCAATTTATTTTTGACACTACCTACTTGGAGACAGCATTAGATCCAACAGGTTAAGGGTTCAAAACCACAAGACTGCCTCAGTCACAAGCCTCAGGTTGTGACCTGTATTTCTGACCAATCAGCTATAAGTCTGGGGTGCCACCACCTCCTCATGTTCAGTTAATTTCCTGGAGCGGCTCACAGAATTCAAACACTTTACTCATTTATTTATTTATTTATTTATGGAGTCAGAGTTTCACTCTTGTCACCCAGGCTGGAGTGCAGTGGTGCAATCTTGGCTCACTGCAACCTCAGCCTCCCCAGTTCAAGCGATTTTCCTGCCTCAGCCTCCGGAGTAGCTGGGATTACAGGTACCTTTCACCACACCCAGCTAATTTTTGTATTTTTAGTAAAGATGGGGTTTCACCATGTTGGCCAGGCTGGTCTCAAACTCCTGACCTCAGGTAATCCATCCACTTCAGCCTCCCAAAGTACTGGGATTACAGGCATGAGCCACCGTGCCTGGCCTACTTTACTCTTTTATTATAAAGGCTATTACAAAGGATAAAGAAGAACAATTAGATGGAAGAAACACTTAGGGAAAGACATGTGGGAAGGAGTGAGGAGCTTCAATGCCCCTTCTGGGTTCACTACCCTTCAGGCACCTTCACCTGTTCAAACCCTGTCCTTTTGGAATTGTTTTTGTTTTTTGTTATTTTTAGACGGTGTCTTACTCTGTTGCCCAGGCTGGAGTGCAGTGGCGCGATCACAGCTTACTGCTGCCTCCACTTCCTGGGTTTAAGCAATTCTCCTGCCTCAGCCTCCCGACATAGCTTGGATTACAGGCGTGTTCCACCCCACCCAGCTAATTTTTGTAATTTTAGCAGAGATGGGGTTTCACAATGTTGGCCAGGCTGGTCTCGAACTCCTGGCCTCAAGTAATCTGCCCGCCTCAGCCTCCCAAAGTGCTGGGATTATAGGCACTTCCGTGCCTGGCCTCCTTTTGAATTTTTATGGAGGCTTCATTATAATAGGTATGGTGGATTACATCAGGGAAGTGAAGAATTTGGTTCAACAGTTTTATCTTCCTCTGTACCCAGCAGCAAGAAAACCTCTGGACCTCAGACGGGACTGTGGCCAGGGACAGGCAGGGACTCAGGCTCACAGGCAGTGTCATCTCTGGCGCCTGCTCTTCCCTGTGCCTTGCTGCATTTTTCTGTCTTTCCTCTGGAGCCTCCTTCCTTGCCACTTCGCTGGGCCGGACTTGGTCCCAAACTGCCAGACTTTCTCAGGCCTCTGTGTCTTTGCACTTGTTGTTTCTGCCTAGAGCATCCCACCCTGTCTCTTCACTTGGCCTATTTTGAGGCTTGTGCAGGGCTACTGGTCAGAGAGGAGGGTGGCTCAAACCAAAGTTCCAACAGTGACAATGTTGAGAAGGACTCAGATTTTGAATAGTTTGAAAGTAGCACTAACTGGCTGGGTGCGGTGGCTCACACCTGTAATCCCAGCACTTTGGGAGGCCGAGGCAGATGAATCGCTTGAGGTCGGGAGTTCAAGACCAGTCTGGCCAACATGGTGAAACCCTGTCTCTACTAAAAATACGAAACTTAGCCGGGCATGGTGGCAGGCACCTGTGATCCCAGCTACTCAGGAGGCTGAGGCAGAGAATTGCTTGAACTCAGGAGGTGGAGGTTGCAGTGAGCTGACATCATGCCATTGCACTCCACCCTAGGCAACAGAGCAAGACTCCATCTCAAAAAAGGAAAGAAGAAAGAAAGAGAGAGAGAGAGAAAGAAAGAGAGAAAGGAAGAAAGGAAGGGAGGGAGGGAGGAAGGAAGGCAGGGAGGGAGGAAGGAAGCCAGGGAGGAAGGAAGGAAGGGAGGAAGGAAGGAAGGAAGGCAGAAGAAAGGACGGAAGGAAGGAGCACTCATAGGATTTGCTAGTGGATTAGATATGGGTTGTAGGTGAGCCATAGGAAAACACGGGGAAGCAGTCTAAGCTTGGCGGCTCTGGTGGCTTTATTCTTGGAGAGGTCACCAGGAGAATAGCCTTCAATGTGTCCCAGTCTAATGGGTACAACTGATAAGAGTGCATGGATAGATACGGGTCTACTTATCTCCTGCTGTAGAGGCAGTAGGAGAAACAGCAGGGCATGCCATGTCCAGAAACTGCCTTGCATGGAAAGTGACCACTTCCGGTCCTAAATGAATTTGCACTCAGGGTGGGGCTGTTCAGATTAGAGGACTGAGGCAGAGTGAGGAGCATTCAAATTTTATGTTTGATATTCTGCTATCTAAAGGCCTATAAAGTATCTATTGTCATATTATCTGTGAAAGTAGAAGTCTCTTTTTTTCTTGTATTATTCCAAGAAAAAGCACAGATGAATTTTTTTTGAAAACCTGTTGCATAGGAAAAACAAAATGGAATCCCTTTTTAATAGCCTTTAACTTTTTTAAAATGGTACATTATTGGCCGGGTGTGGTGGCTCACACCTGTCATCCCAGCAGTTTGGGAGGCCGAGGAAGGCAGATTACCTGAGGTCAGGAGTTTGAGACCAGCTTGGCCAACGTGGTGAAGCCCCGTCTCCACTAAAAATACAAAAATTAGCCAGGCATGGTGGCAGGCGCCTGTAGTCCCAACTACTCAGGAGGCTGAGGCGAAGAATTGCTTCAACCCAGGAGGCGGAGGTTGCAGTGAGCCAAGATCGCACCACTGCACCCCAGCCTGGGTGACAGAGTGAGACTCCGTCTGAAAAAAAAAAAAAAAGGGTACATGTGTGTACGTGTGTGTGTGTGTGTGTGTGTGTGTATGTGGGTGTGTGGGTGTGTGTATGTGGGTGCGTGTGTGTGTGTGTTTTAATTAGACTTTACTTTTTGCAGCAGTTTTAGATTCACGGTGAAATGGAACAGAAGTTATAGAGTGCCCATATACCCCTGGGAGCCTCCCCCATTATCAGCATCCTGTACAGGGTGGTATGTGTGTTACAACTGATGAACGCTTTTTTTGGGGTAACATTTTGTTTTTTTTGAGATGGAGTCTCACTCACTCTATTGCCCAGGCTGGAGTTCAGTGGCACTATCTCGGCTCACTGCAGACTCTGCCTCCTGGGTTCAAGGGATTCTCCTGCCTCAGCCGCCTGAGTAGCAGGGATTATAGGCACGTGCCACCACACCTGGCTAATTTTTGTACTTTTAGTAGAGATGGGGTTTCACCATGTTGGCCAGGCTAGTCTTGAACTCCTGACCTCAGGTGATCTGCCAGCTTTCTACAGTGCGGGGGTTATAGGCATGAGCCACTACGCCCGACCAAACACTTTTAACTTTTTGACCTTGTTTTGAAAAAAGTATAAACCTACAGACAAGCAGGAAGGATAGTACAGTAAACTCATATATAGAAAATCTAGATTAACAAAATGATAACTTTTTTATTGTGGTAAAATGCACATAACAGTTAACCATTTTATTTTTTTGTTGTTGTGTATGTATTTTTTTTTTTTTTTGAGACATCGTTGTGTATGTTTGTTGTTGGGTTTTTTTTTTTTTTTTTTTGAGACTCTCTTGCCCAAGCTCTAGTGCAGTGGCACAAACAAGACTCACTGCAGCCTCAACCTCCCCAGCTCAAACGATCCTCCCACCTCAGCCTCCCATGTAGCTCGGACTACAGGCATGAGCCCCCATGCCCAGCTAATTTTCTAAAGTTTTTTGTAGAGACAAGGTCTCACTGTATTGCCCAGAGTGGTCCCAAACTCCTGGGCTCAAATCATCCTCCTGTCTTGACTTCCCAAAATGTTGGGATTACAGGTGTCAGTCACCACACCTGGCCAGAAGTGACCATTTTATTTTGTTTTTGTTTTTTGAGACAAGGTTTCACTTTGTCATCCAGGCTGGAGTGCAGTGACACCAAAATTTACTATTTTAAAGCGTCAATTCATTCAGTGTTGTGCCACCTTCATGACTCCCTAGTTCCAGAACATTTTTATAAATAATGACATCAGCCACACATGCTTTATTCTCCTCCTACTGCTGCTACTGCTACTACAACTGATTATTATTATTTTTTGATTATTATTTTCTGGAACTTTGGCATTTAAATCACAAATGTCATAATCCTTTAATCCTAAATACTTAAGTAGGTATCTCCTAAAATCAAGAATGTTCTCTTTGATTATATAGTTTATTAAATTCAGGAAGTTTAGCATAGCTATGATAGTATTATTAAATATATTGTTTGTTTTCATGTGTTGCTACTTGTCTCAATACTGTTCTTTAGGGAAATTTTGGGTTTATGGCCCAAATTTCTATGTCAGAACATTTAGAACTGCATTTTATTCTCATGTTTATTTTAAAGTAGTTCCTTAGCTTTTTCTTTTCATTTTTTGGTCTTTCATGACATTGACTCCTTGAAGATTATAAGCTAGGGTTTTTTTTGTTATTTTGAGATGGAGTCTCTGTCGCCAGGCTGGAGTGCAGTGGCGCGATCTCAGCTCATTGCAACCTCCGCCTCACAGGTTCAAGCCATTCTTCTGCCTCAGCCTCCCGAGTAGCTGGGACTACAGGCACCCGCCACCATGCTCGGCTAATTTTTGTATTTTTAGTGGACATGGGGTTTCACCATTTCGGCCAAGATGGTCTTCATCTCCTGACCTCGTGATCCGCCCACCTCAGCCTCCCAAAGTGCTGGGATTACAGATGTGAGCCACCACACCTGGCCTAGTTTTTTTTTCTGTGTGGAATGACCTTCAGTTTGAGTTTGATTATTTTCTCGTGACTAGGTTAGTTTGTGTTTTGGGCAGGAATACTACATAGGTGGTGATGTCTTCTCTAAGCATCACTCAGGAGGCATTGAATGTCAGTTATTGTGATGGTAACTTCAGTCTCTTGGTTGAGACTTTTTAATTGCATTTAAAAGAATTTTTTTTTTGGTGGGATTTCAAATTGCAGAGGTGATGGAATGTATATTTCTAGTGACCAGTGTGCAAAAGATGAACCTTTGACTTTTTTTTTCCTTAATCATTTCTCATGTTAGGGTGGTGATGATGTCATGGCCTGCGTCCATGATGACAATGGCAGGGTCCGCATACAGCACTTCTATAATGTAGGCCAGTGGGCGAAGGAGATTCAGAGAAACCCTGCCAGAGATGAAGAAGGAGTTTTTGAGAATAATCGCGTCACCTGCAGATTTAAACGCCCTGTGAATGTTCCCAGAGATGAAACAATTGTTGATCTGCATTTGAGTTGGTATTATCTGTTTGCTTGGGGTCCAGCCATTCAGGGTAAGCTTACATTTTAGCATCTGGATTAAACACCAGACACCACTGTGCTTGTGTTCATTATTAATTGAAGTCACACTGTGTGCACAAGAGAGCAATAAGCACTCTGGATAATTTAAAGGAAAAGAAGATGTGACTCCTACCTTCAGAAGGTTATAATGGACTTATTATACATATGGACAAACGAACGAACAGTTATACACATGCTAAGCTAGAGCAGTACAAGATAGTATGTCATGAGTAATGTGCTTAATGAAACAGATCTATCTGCTATATGTAGGGCTCTATTCAATTATCATAGCATTCTCATTGACTCCTCACCATGTTCTTGAGAGGTATAGGTATTATTGTCCTGGTTTTAGAGAGATTAAGAAACTTGCTCAAAGCTATACAACTAATTAGTAGAAGAATTAAAATTCAATCCTAAGTCTGTCTGACCCCAAAGCCAGTGAATCCTCTTAACTCCTATGCTGTGAATATAAAAAGACTGAACAGGGGCTGGACATGGTGGTTCATGCCTGTAATCCCAGCACTTTGGGAGGATGGTTAGAGCCCAGGAGTTTAAGACCAGCCTGGGCACTGTAGTGAGACCCTGTCTCCATTCAAAAAGAAAGAAAGAATAAAAAATACTGAACAGGAAGGGCTTCTGGAGACTTCTCCAGAAATTGACACCAAACATTTCATTAATGCCCACTTCGTGACTATTCTGTTAGTCACAAAAATCTGCCAAATTATCCTATAGTTTAACCCATTACTCCTTAAATATTTATGTGCATAGGAATTACCTGGCTATATTGTTAAAGTGGAATTTTCTGTAGCTCTGGGGTAGGGGCCTGAGATTCTGCTCCCCTGCCCTCCCCTGCCCTCCCCTTCCCTGACAGGGTCCTACTCTGTCACCCAGGCTGGGGTGCAGTGAAACAATCAGAGCTCACTGCAGCCTCCACTTCCCAGGTTTAAGTGATTCTCCTACCTCAGACCCCCAAGTAGCTGGGACTATAGGCGTGTGCCACCATGCCTGGCTAATTTTTTTTGTATTTTTAGTATAGATGAGGTTTCCCCATATTACCCAGGCTAGTCTTGAACTCCTGAGCTCAAGTGATCCACCAGCTTTGGCCTCCCTAAGTGCTGGGATTACAAGTGTGAGCCACCATGCCTGGCAAGATTCTGCATTTCTAATAAGCAACCTGGTCATGCTGGTTCATTGATTACCTCATTTTGGGTGGCAAGACCCAGCAGCATTTCCCCAACAAAGACCCAAGGATATCATGAGACCTTTAAGAGATTGCCAAAATCAAGTTACATTAGTCTTGAGCATGTCTTCTGGTTGATTAGCCTAAAGGTCTGATCAAGAATGGAAGTGAGTTTGGCTTGCAGTCCTTGCACTGAGAACTCATTCTGGTTCCTGGTAATTGCATCTTTCTTTACTGTGTGCTCATCAACTATTTGTTGCCTAATCTGACCTGGTTGTGTTTTTTGTTTTTTGAGATGAAGTCTTGCTCTGTCATCCAGGCTGGAGTGCAGTGGCACAATCTCAACTCACTGTAACCTCCACTTCCTGGGTTCAAATGATTCTCCTGTCTCAGCCTCCTGAGTAGCTGGGAGATTACAGGCGCCTGCTACCATGCCTGGCTAATTTTCGTATTTTTAGTAGAGAAGGGGTTTCACCATGTTGGGCAGGCTGGTCTCAAATTCCTGACCTCAGGTGATCCACCTGCTTCGGCCTCCCAAAGTGTTGGAATTACAGGCGTGAGCCACCGTGCCAGGCCCTGGTTGTGTTTTCTTCCTTCAGTTTGTTTCCACCAATCATACTAGAGATGACATAATCTGCCTTTTATTTTGCCTATTGCCTATTGGGAAGACACTTGGATGCCTCTAGACTGGTGACACCTTTTCCATTTTTTAATTTCCCAGATACCAACAGTGGCTCTGCAGTTATAACTTCAACTACTTTCAGTACCCTGGGAAATAAATTATATCTCAGCATGGAGAAATGGAGTCATCTAAAATAGATTTGAAGTCTAAAACTTTGAGTTTGAGTATTGGTTCTGCCCCTTGGTAGCTATATGATATTTAGCCTGTTATTTAAATTCTGAATTTCATTTCCTTATATCTAAAGTGGGGACAATAATACTTCCTATTCCATGGAGTTATTATAAGGATTAAGTGAAAACAAGTATTTGAAATTGCTTTACCAATTGGAAAGGGCTGTATTTTCAGAAGGTCATCTTTTTACATATATGGCAGACTAGCCTAAGTTCAAAGCCTTCTCCAAATCTGGTCCTGCCTTACCTGATAAGCTCTCTCCAGACTTCTGTTCTTTTCACTACCTCTAAGCAAAACAGGCACGTTGCTACCCTATATGTAGTCTTGTGCTTTTCTCGTTTCCTGCGTGCCCTTCTAATGCCTCTTTATTAATTATATCCTATGCATTCTCCCAAGGTCTCTGTCAGGGGAAAAACTTTGAACTAAGGCTTGAAAGGGGTATGGGGTCAGATTTCACTAAAGGAAGTCATGAACTGTAGGCACATAGTTAAGTCAAGCAGCCAGTGCAGGTGACCAGTGAGCTGAGGTTAGGTAGGAGAGGTGAGTGGGATCTGTTGAGATAAAAGTCTTCTCTGTTACCCAGTCTGGAGTGCAGAGAAACAATCACAGCTCACTGCAGCCTCCACCTCCCAGGTTTAAGTGATCCTCCCAACTCAGCCTCCCAAGTAGGTGAGACCATAGTCATACAAACTGGAGAATTTGATTTTTGCTAACTGGGCCAGCATGGACACTAAGCAGAGACCTGACGTGTTAAGTTTGGCAGGGCTTCCCTAGCAGATAGGACCTTGAAAACCCTCACTCTGAGCCCTATTCCTAAGGAGACTTTTGCACTGAATGCTTATGCCTTAGTCTCCCTAACCCGAGTTTCATGTGGTTTATTCAGAAGGTCAGACACTTTTAATCAACTGAAGCTTATTAAATATATTTTACACACAGTCTATACTTCTTTCCACTTGTAACCAAGTTTTTAAAAAGTTTCCCAGCCAAAGACTTGTCTGGCACCTTAATCATCCTGCTTTCTGTACCATTCAACCCTAATCAGCCAGACACACAGACACACATCCGGCATACCACACTCCCCCTGGCATGGCCTGGGGGAGGGTACTGAATGTCCCACAGACAGTAGAAGAGGGCTTCCATCTGTAAGGGAGACTTTAATAGTGTTGTCAGGAGTTGTTGATGATCCATATAGGCAAGATAGATCTGAGGGAAAAAAGTTAGTAGTCTCTGCTGTTTGAAATAAAAATATAGTTTGCTCATTTGGGTATTAATAAGACAGAACTCCTTATAGCTGTTTAAAGGAGGCAATCAAACAATAATCATACAATGTTATATAACTAGCAGTCTTAACATTGAGATGCCAGGAACCAGACCAACAGCATTGTTCTGATAGGGGAGTGCAAATTAATGAGAACTAGTCTTTTTGGATAAATTTGAGTAATTTCTGCGTTCATTAGATGGACAATGATAGAGAATTCTGATAACTCGAATACCTGAATCCAGATCTGTAACCATTGCGTATGCGTTCAACACTAAATAGACTTTTGATTTTTCTATTGTTTGCCTATACCATTATAAATCTGTACTTTTTTCAACTGCTCCCTGCCCTTCTCTTTTTTTCTTAAAGGCTCTATCACTCGACATGATATAGACTCACCGCCAGCTTCAGAGCGTGTTGTCAGTATTTACAAGTATGAAGACATTTTTATGCCATCAGCTGCCTATCAAACCTTCTCATCTCCATTTTGTTTGCTTCTGATAGTTGCTCTGACATTCTACCTATTGATGGGAACCCCCTAACCACAGCTACAGGGCCAACAGATTATATGGATTGGGAAGTCTTTAGTATAAATATATTTTTAAAGAATATCCAGTATTATTTTAGCTTCGATTATTTGACAGAAAAAAAACGTCATATGATTTCAGCTTTTTGAAAGAAAGAACAAGCTTCTTTTCTAGTCAAAGAGGATTGTTTAACAATGATCCTATACTTTTGGAATGTACTTACATCTTTTCTATGTATTTTCAAATATGTTTTCTTATTTAACTTCACAACATCTCTGAGTTGGATTGATGAAAATTATGATTGCCATCTTCCTGAATGGGATTTGAGACCCAGAAAGGCTGCCTTTTTATGATCCACATACCATGTAGCTTTGGCTGGAAATAACAAATAGAAAGGCAGAGAAAGAACTATGTATAGACATCATGTCTCAAAACTGTCTTTCTTTACTGTGAGTGGTATAGCACAAGAGAGTTATTTGAGTATCACTAGGGAGAATTTTACTGAATGTCATAAGTTCACAGTCAGCCTTTTGGGCAGAAGAACTTTCAAATTTCCGTAAAGCAGAAGTGCTTTTGGATATTTACACAGCCAATGGGGAGATTTGATGAAACTACAATGATATGAAAATAGTTCATATTTATTTGAAATTTCGGCCAAGCACGGTGGCTCACACCTGTAATCCCAGCACTTTGGGAGGTTGAGACGGGCGGATCGCCTGAGGTCAGGAGTTTGAGACCAGCCTGACCGGTATGGTGAAACCCCATCTCTACTAAAAAGTACAAAAATTATTCAGACGTGGTGGTGCATGCCTGTAATCCCAGCTACTCAGGAGACTGAGGCAGGAGAATCTCTGGAACCTGGGAGGCAGAGGTTGCAATGAGCCGATATTGTGCCACTGCAATCCAGCGCTGGGTGACAGAGCCAGACTCTGTCTCCAAAAACAAACAAATAAATAATATTTATTTGAAATTTCTTCTCAGTTAGAGAGTAACTTTGAGAAAACATTTGTACTGCTATTTGGAAAGGTTAGAGACTGAACTGTGTGCAGTCCTGAATATGTACATTTGTGTTAATGATATTTTTAAAAATGGGAATTCTTAGCAGTTAGAATTTGAACTCTTCAAGCACTGAATTTTATAAAACTGAGGTATTAATCTATTGTTACAGTGAATTATCTTGTCAGAGCCAGCATACATTATGATTAAAAGTGTATTTTTTTTTTTTTTTGAGATGAATTTTCGCTCTTTTTGCCAGGCTGGAGTACAATGACATGATCTCAGCTCATTGCAACCTCCGCCTCCCAGGTTCAAGCGATTCTCCTGCCTCAGTCTCCTGAGTAGTTGGGATTACAGGGATGTGCCACTATGCCTGGCTAATTTTTTTGTATTTTTAGTAGAGACGGAGTTTTACCATGTTAGTCAGGCTGGTCTCGAACTCCGGACCTCAGGTGATCACCTTGCCGAAAAATGTGTTAGACAAAACATCTTATTAAAAATTTAGGGCATTTTAATAATCAACAGTTTTTGAGACTGTAGAGATTTGGAATATAATTTTTTTTATGAGGTGGCTTTTTTTTTTTTTAATTTGAAAATGGGAAAATGACCCATAAAGTGAATTCACCTAGAATATCCATTTAAAATGTTCAGACTTGTGGCTGAGCATGGTGGCTCACGCCACAAGTAATCCCAGCAATTTGAGAGACCAACCAGGTGGATCACTTGAGGCCAGGAGTTCAAAACCAGCCTGGCCAACATGGCAAAACCTTGTCTCTACTAAAAATACAAAACTTAGCCAGGCATGGTGGCACATGCCTGTAATCCCAGCTACTTGGGAGGCTGAGGCACGAGAATTGCTTGAACCCGGGAGGTGGCAGTTGTAGTGAGCTGAGATTGTGCCATTTGCACTCCAGCCTGGGTGACAGAAGGAGACCCTGTCTCAAAAAGATAAATAAAATAAAATGTTCAGACTTATAAACTGGACAGGCAATCAGCATAATTCATAATAATGCCTTGACATAATGCTTTTTTCTAAAGCTTCCAAATGTCTGTGCTAACAGCCCATTTTGAGGAGAGAAGTCTGCAGGTATAGTTAGTGCTGCTGAGACATTTCCTCTGTGGCATTCTGGAGTTCTCTGGCTTGCCCTTGTTGTTTTAAAGCTGATTTCAACTTCATAGGCTTGTGACTGAACAACACTGGTGACTGTGATTTCTAATACCGCCCTCAAGATTCATGTCACAGGTGAAAGTCCGCTTGTGGGGAGAGCTTTCAAATTCTTCTGGATCTGAACCAAAATAAGGAAAACATCAATAAACACAGTTACCAGACACTTCCGAGGGATGCAGGAGAAATACTATTCATTACAGATGGGAAGAAATTGACATTTAGGGGAGAACTGACATCAAGTGTGTAATGGAAGTGGGTAGGATTTAAACTCAAGTACCCTGGTTCAAGTCCTTGATTCCACTCTGGTCATGGCTAATTTTGGCCTGTGTAGTGTCTTCTCAGTTCTAGTGGCTGTTTAGTAGTGAAGATACTGATATGCAGGCGTCCACATTGTAAATAAGAAGCAAATATTTTTATATTTCACTCTTATGTGTATAGTATTTGAGCTATAAATACAGTAAGTTAAAACAAAAGAGGGACTCCAGCTTAGTAGCAAGGAGGGAAGGAAGAAGTGAATGCAGCTTCCTTCCGCTTACATTTCTCATCAAGCTAATTATTTCACGAATGGTTTCTAATTTGATTACCAGTTTTTGCATTTTTATGCTTAGAACTTTCAATGACTTCTCAGTGCCATGAAGGTAAAATGCAAGACAGTTCTGTGACCTGCAATATCATCTTTTGCCACTCTTCCTCCCTTGATATGTCTCAGCAAGACTGAAAGGCTCTAAGTTCTTCAGACCTGCTCTATCTCACTTCTCATTTAGTTCCCCGTGTTCAAACATTCTCCACCTCTTGTGCTTGATGAACTCCTACTGACCTGTCAGGTCACAGCTTAAATATTCTTTCCTCTAAATCCCTGGACTACATACATAGGTCTAGGTCCCTGTTAAATGCTCCCATGGTGCATTGGGCTTCCTCATCAACATATCATGCTTTTCTAGACTTGCTGGCTTGTCCTCCTTGTTATCTCCCTAATGCAGACACATTACTCATCATTGTAGCAGATGTTTCTCCATAGCATGTACTCAGCAAACATTTGTAGAATGAATACATATGAGAAACTATACTTCTATGGCAAGTTTGTTTGGTTCAGAAGGCTTGCATTTCATGTATATTACAAGACTGGCCAAAGTTTTTATATTCTTTCTCCTGTGCTCAAACCATAAATAATTAAGTTAGCAACCACTGAACTTTGTTTTTTGAAACATAAATAGAAACGTCCTTAGTTAACAGTACTAACAATAATCATTGTTCAGAAATAAGAATTCACACCAGTGATACGGAATGCCTTTGACCATTATCTCAGAGAATCACCTATTGATAAACATGATGAAGTGATAACTCCATAGACTCCAGTTTCATTCATTCCTACTTAATAAAAGAGAATCAACTTCTATTTTATGTCTGCATTTCCCATCTCCACTGGTTGGAGATGCCCAACCAGTGTCCTTTGTCAAGTACCTAAGTAATAATAATGCTAGTGAAATGTATTTAGTGCTGTTCTAGGCACTTTACATGAATTAACACATTTAATCCTCAGCGCAACCATAGAAAGTAGATTCTATTATTTATCCAATTTTACAGATGAAAAAACTGAGGCTGGTCATTTGACATAAATTACAAGTGCTGGCCAGGACACTAGAGACCATTTAATCCAATGCTCTTATTTTACAGGGGTGCAGCTGAAGCCTAGGGAGGTGATATGATTTCCTATACATTCATACACCTTCATGCACATCCACTAAAACTTTTACTGAATGGAACCCACTATCTACACTCCAATTAGCTAGGTGCCTTTTTTTCCCTGTTTAATAATTTACAATTAATTGGAGGACTCTTTATAGTTATATTTGGGGGAGAGGAGCATGTTTTACTTTATGTCAACTTTCTTCTCTGCTTAAAAGCATTTTGATTATTTTACCAGTTATCTTAGTTCTTTTAATAGGTTTAATACACAGATCAAAAAAGACTTAAATACATTTTTAAGAATTTAACAATTTAAAAGTGAATTGTCTAGAACCTAGATCTTCTAACTTGGAGCCCAGTGCTTTTTTATTGCTCCACTGTAGTCAAAAGGTGAATTTATAAACATGATTTCAGATAAAATGCAGAAGCTGTATTTAATTAAGTTGGCTTTTGTCATTAAAGAAATCAGAAAGTTTGGACAACTCAGGAATGGATTTCCATCCTAGATGGTATTTACCACTATTTCTGGAATTGAGTTTACTGTCTGTATTCAGGATTTTGTGCATAAGAGATGTGATCACTGAAGTTGTATGTCATTCTTAGCTCTAGTCCAGGGGTCAGCAAACTTTCTCTGTTAAGGGCCAGATAGTAGTTTTTGGCTTTTCAGTCTCTGTTTGGCTCTGCTATAGACAATACATAAATGAATGAGAATGGCCGTGTTCCAGTAAACCTTAATTGACACTGAACTTTGAATTTCATATACTTTTCAAATGTCACAAATATTTTCCTTTTGATTTTTTTCAAAAAGCCATTGAAAAATCCAAAGACCATTCTTAGCTTGCAGGCTGCATAAAAACAGGAAGCAGGCTGGGTTTGCTTATGGACTGTGGTTTCCCACCTTTGTTCTTGGATAGGGACACACCAGTATATCATGATTAGTTGTAAAGGATACTGCCCATAACGTGTTACTGGTTAGCTGTAAGAATACCAAAGTTAATGAATAATTTGTTTTTTAAATAAATTATTGTTTATTTATCTTTATAAATAAATGGCATAGGGCATTCTCATGCTCCTGCATTCTAATATATTTTCTGGAATGGATGCAAAAGTGGTGGCAGTAAAGTACTGACCTGGCTAAGCAGCAGTTTTGTCCTACTTCAGTGTGGTGATCGTGGACAACATTTACTACTGAACTGCTCTTCCTGGTAAGGATTTCAGTGTTTCAGAGTAATTCATTAATCTATAAATGTTTTAAAAGTCGTATCAAAATCTCCTGCACCATGGGAGTGTTTTACACATGTGATGTGGCGTCTACCTTATGTACCATAATGGAAAAATGTTTGAGAACCGCTGCACTTGGCCAAAGGCTGGGGTATGTCTACTTTGCTGTGGTGTATGTCCTTGTTCTCCAGACAGAATTGGTTATGTTTAGCAAACAGTTAGATGGTTCCCCGTGTGTTTATATACACAGACGATCCCTGACTTTGGATGATTCAACTTAAGAGTTTTGAAATTTACAATGATATGAAAGTGATATACATTTGGTATACTCCCACAACTTACAATGGGGTTATGTCCCGTTAAGTGTTTTGACCTGTGATATTTTCAACTTAGGATTGATGGGTTTACTGAGACATAACCCTATTGTAACTTGAGGAGCATCTGTATATTTGTACATACACGATGGTGTGTGTTTATACATAAATGCCTGTATATACACACCATGAGCATTTGAAGGTCTTTGTCAAAGTTGTTTCTGTTTCTGATCTCTTGCCTACTTTAAAACCCAAGGGATAAAACATTATGCATATTACAGGCAAAACTATGCTTGAGTTTATAGTAATGTAGTTTGTAGAAAGTATTCCCGGATCTTTTACTGAGGCTTATCTCCTCCATTCAACAATATATGAATTGTTAAGAATATATAAAGTACCACTGTTGAATGTAACTTTTCTATACTGTTAGTTAAGAAACCAAGACTAGTATTAGCTGAGTAACTGGCATGTTGATGCAACCTGTACAGGTTTTGTATTTAATTAGGTTCCTTATTCAGTTATTCAGTTATCCAGTTATTTAATTTCAAGTTAGACTTCTTTGTTTTTATATTTAATAAAAGACTTGCATATAAGTTCCTCTTCATAAAAACAGTGGCTGGGCTATTGTGATTTTAAGTATGTCTGGTAACTCAAAATTTAATGGAATCATCAAGCTATTTGGGATTTTTAACATAAATTGTACTGCTACTTGATTAATGTGTTCAGTTTTCCCCTGGATATTTGCTATTAGGCTGATAGCCATTCAGTTGGATTCTTCTGGAGAGTGATCGATTCTGTAAGGTAATGGGGTGCTGCAGTGGGTGTGGCATTCACCCTGGTCACTAGAGTCCTACCTGTTTCATCACATAGAAGGCCCTGGCCATGTGGAAGAGTGAATGCAGCTTCTCCGGATGCCTTATTCCCACAGACATGCTGATATGCTGGAACAATCTGACTCCAGGAGTATTAATATACTTTTTTGAGACTGCCTACAAAATACTATTTTATAAAAACTATGCCTTTACATAGACATTGATAGGTTATATTTGTTTTATAACAATTGTGTACCTAATGTTTGATTGTGATTGATTTTGAGATTTATGTATATTTATAAGCCTGTCTTATGTAAATTTTTACTCTTAAGATGTGTGCCACATTACTAATGAAGACATGGATTTCTATTTATGTAAAGGAATTGTAGCAATATTCCTAGATGCTACCTAAATGATTGTTCTGTTCATTTGCCATCATAAATGCTTTTATCTTTGGATGATTATGTTAGTCAGAATATATTAATTAGATTTACACTTTCAAGTAAGAATTCTCAACATAGTTTGAAATTCTTCCTATTGATGTAATTAAAGTTAGTTTATAATTCCTTACTGCTGTGCTCTGGTGCATTTTTCTTTTTCTGTTTGTTTTCAATCTTTTATCAGGGAAGTTGCTGTCATTTCTCCCTGAATCTATAGACCTTGGAGAAGATGATAGCCTGTCTTGTCTCACAAAGAGGAACATCTTATTGCTGTCATCAGGTAAAAATCCCTGTCGAGAAACAATGTGTAAAATAATCTTACATTTATAACTTCGGTTTAATACTTTATTAAGTTGTGAATGGAGATATATAATCCATTTCAAGTGTATCAGTTGGTTAATTGCAGCTGGCTAGTGCTAAGAATTTCAGCTGTCAGCCTTATTGGCAATTAAATCATATAATATGTTGAGAATAGCTAGAGTTTAGTTGTAGAGCATAATGAATTACCAGGGAGGTTGTTAAGCTGCCAGTACTACAGGGGCTGGCTTGAGAAGATCAAGGAATGGCATGTCAAGAAAGAATCAGCCATTACCGCATTCTGCATTAGAGGCTCTAATTTTCACAAAAACAAAACAAACAAACAAACAACTAACATAAAACCTTCGAATATTTTGTCCTTTGTTTAGTATTCTACTTGTTCTGTGTAGTATTTATTTATTTATTTTGCAATATCCTCAGTGGATAGCCCAACTATCAAACCTGATCCTGGCTGATGTTTGATTTGGAGGTTTCTTAGGGCTCAGTCATAGTTACAAGGATCAGAAGATAAGCTATAAGAAGAGACAGAAGAACAGAATGGATGTGAGAGTCACCTGCATCCAGGAGGTTAAGAAGCTTCAACCATTCATTCAATCAGCCAAAAATCAATATTTATTTCTTATTTATTTATTTTTAGACAGGGTCTTGCTCTGTCACCCAAAACGGAGTACAGTTGCACAGTCAGAGCTCACTGCAGCCTCCACCTCCTGGGCTCAAGTGATCCTCCCACCGCGGCCTCCCAAAGTGCTGGGATTATAGGTGTGAGCCACCATGCTCAACAATAAATATTTATTGAAGACTCTTATGTGCCAGTCCTTGTGCTAGACATTACACAGAGAGGACTCTAGGAAGAACAGTTTTTGATTTCTGCCCCAACCCTGGGGGCTTACCCTGGGGGCCTGGTTGGAGGGTCAGACAAACAAACACCATGACAGTACCTTATGGTGAATGCGTTGGTAAAAAAAAAAGCTCAGGTCTGTTGCTCAACCTGAGTGGAGGTCCTCACCCAGCCTGGGGCAACTGGAAAAGCAGGTGGCGATACTGAAGTGAACCTTAAGGAAGGGTGCTATGGACTGAATATTTGTTCCTCCCAAATTTATATGTTGAAACCCTAATCTCCATTGTGGTGGTATTTGGAGAGGGAGCCTTTGGTAGGTAATTAGGCGTGAGGGTAGAGCCCTCATGAATGGGATTCGTGTCTGTATAAGGAGAGAATTTGCTTCTTTTCTCCACTCTCCACCACGTGAGTACACAATGAGAAATTGGCCATCATTGAACCAGGAAGCGGGCCCTCACCAGAACCCAACAATGCTGGCACCTGCTCTCAGGCTTCCGAGCCGCCAGAACCATGAGAAAGAAATTTTTGTTGCTGAAACCCGTCAGTCTGTGGTAATTTGTGATAGAAGCCTAAATTATTAAGACAAAGGGGTAGAAATATGTTAGGCAAAGAGTACCCAGGGGTATCACCAAGAAAGGAGAGAGCAACCTAACAACCTCAGATGAAAGACCAGCAGGATGCATTAGGAGAGCATTTTATAGCTGAGGCACCACAATAGTGGCGAAGGTACAGACGGGAGAGTTATGTATCTGTCTGAAGGCTCGTCCTGTGAAGACAGGTAAGATGTCCAACATGTGGTTGTTGGTCTAAGGAGCTCAATGTGCTCTTGGCAGTTGTTTCACAACTGCAGGGGGCACAAATGTAAATAGTGCCCCCAAATGTGAACTGTATCCCTGGAACTGTACAAAGTTGTGGCTGTGGACCATGGAGAGCTACCACAGTGCAGGCCTGGGTGTTCGTTTGTTTGTTTATTTGAGACAGAGTCTCGCTCTTTTGCCCAGGCTGGATTGCAGAGGCGTGATCTTGGCTCACTGCAACCTCCACCTCCCAGGATCAAGAGATTCTCCTGTCTCAGCCTCCCAAGTAGCTGGGATTACGGATGCACACCACCACGCCTGGCCAATTTTTGTATTTTTAGTAGAGATGGGGTTTCACCACATTGGCCAAGCTAGTCTTGAACTCCTGACCTCAGGTGATCTGCCTGCCTGAGCCTCTTAAAGTACTGGGATTACAGGCATGAGCCACCAGGCTCGGCCTCTGGGTGTTTAATATATGTTATTTTCCAATTTCTTTACTGCCACCCTGTGAAAAAGGATCATGCTCTATTTATAGATGAGGAAACTGAGCTCAGAGATGCTATGTAACTTGCCCAGGATTATACAGATAACAAGTGGCAGATTTGGAATCTGAATGCATGTCACCCTGATTTCATTTTCACATGATCACTTCTTCTGCATTGTACATCCTACTTTAAACACAACACACATACCACATTGTAAGCACTGGACTTTGTACAAAGCAGATACTCAGCACATATAAGTCAATGTTTGTGGAGACACTTGGAGAGTTCCAAGACAGACACAATGCTGGAGAATCCTCTCCCTGCCTGTGTTTGTAATATCTCTGGTGGATTTTGTCTTGATAACTTGAGAGTCTGTGGACATCAATTGTTTAACAGATACCCCTTGGCTTTTCTAGGACAAAACCAAGAGCCAGGCACGGTGGCTCATTCCTGTAATCCCAGCACCTTGGGGGGCCGAGGCAGGTGGATCACCTGAGGTCGGGAGTTCAAGACCAGCCTGACCAACATGAAGAAACCCTGTCTCTACTAAAAATACAAAACTAGCCAGTCATGGTGGCACATGCTTGTGATCGCAGCTACTTTGGAGGCTGAGGCAGGAGAATCACTTGAACCTGGAAAGTGGAGGTTGAGCTGAGCCGAGGTCACACCATTGCACTCTAGCCTAGGCAACAAGAGCGAAACTCCGTCTCAAAAAAAAACCCCCAAGTGTTACCCTGAGAGTCACTGTCAGATTCTTACCATGTCACAGACAGTGTGCTGCTGCTTTATACATACTTTCTTATTTATAAATCAGGAAGCTTTCTGTTGCAAGTAATATAAACCTAACTAAAATTGGCTTAAATAATTACAAAATTCATTCATTTATGTGACTGGAAGGCAAGAGACAGTGTGGTCTCCAGAGAGCTTGATCCACTACCCTGAATGTCTTTCACTTCTATTGTATCCTGTGTGCTGATGGAGGCTGTTCATCCCTGAGGGTTTTGGAGTGAGTTGTCATGTAGGGCCAACAGAGAGAACCCAAGTAGCCTCATATTTTGGAGAAGACACCTATCATATGACCTTTGACCTAGAGATTTGAGTAGACAATGGGCTTCTTTCTCAAATTCAGTTTTTTAGGTCCTCTGTCCCAGTATTTTAATTTTCTCTGCTCTCAACCACATGGATGCTCAGTAGAAATATCCCCAGGTTTCAATATCATTTCTTGCAGGAAGCACAGACAGGCTTTTTTTTGAAAGAATGCCACTCACTTATTCTCTTGCTCAGCAAACACGGAGCTCCTACTCAGTATGTCCTATGCCAGGTGCTGGGCTCAAAGAAATCAAGCGAACCCAGTCCCTGCCCTCAGGGAGCTCTGTAGGGAGACAGACACATGAACCACTAACTATAGGAGGGGTGAATTAAACCCTGTGGGACTTCAGCCTTGTGCTAGGCCGCATAAAGACCAGTCTAGTTAGATTCTAGTGCTTCTGCCTTCATTTCTGTGAGAGTTCCATTGACTAGAAATGCTGTGTGATACTTGTCAGTCCTATGGCATTGGCCATTGGAACGGTCTTGAAATGTTCAGCAGTTTTCAGTTTCATTGAGATTCGGGAGCAAAGCACCATTTTTTGATTTGCTGAGTTGTTGCTAAATTGTGGCCCAACACCATTTAGGCAGCGTTAACACCCCATGTCCTATCCAGTTTCTGCTTGCATCCATTGATAAATGCTTTTGTTGCGTAACATGGGAGCTCTCATCTTGTAACTTGAGGAAGAGAGTCTTTGGTTGGAGCAGGACAGAGAGGAAGTTTCAGTCTTTGTTCCCTCACTGATCCATTGGATGGGTTTTGAACCCCTGTGGTTAGAGGACTGAAGGCCAGACATGGAAAGAACTATTCATGAGAGGGGTTATACAATACTGGGCATTGGCTGGGCACCATGGCTCATGCCTGTAATCCTAGCACTTAGGAGGCTGGGGCAGGTGGAACACTTGAGGTCAGGGGTTCAAGACCAGCCTGGTCAACATGGTGAAACCCCGTCTCTACTAAAAATACAAAAAATTAGCCAGGTGTGGTCGTGTACACCTATAATCCCAGCTACTTGGGAGACTGAGGCAGGAGAATTGCTTGAACCCAGGATGCAGAGGTTGTAGTGAGCTGAGATTGCACCACTGCACTCCAGCCTGGGTGACAGAGTGAGACTCTGGCTAAAAACAAATAAACAAACAAAAAAACAAACAAAAAAACCAACACACACACACACACACACACACACACACACACCCCAAAACTAAAACACTGGCACACACTGACCTGCTTTAGGGCTTGGTGACAACATATTTGTCAAGCAAGGGAGAAAGACTTCTTCCTCTTCTCTTCTCAGAATTAAACCCAGCTCTGCTTTGGTACCTTGAGGATTAGAAGGTTGGGGAGTATCCAGGATCTGGAGAAAATGACACAGGCACTGGAAATCTTCCGATGGGCACTAAAGTCAGTGAGCTGTGTGGGCAGCAGGCTGGTTGGTAGCAGCTGACTCATGTCTCTGGGTATACGTGAGGCACCTCTTTTGGGACCCTACCCCCGATAGAAATCACCAAGCACTTTTTGGGAAGGAGGTTGAGGCCTTTGTTTTTATGTACGTGGGAGCTTAAGTCAGTGTAATATGGACTGAGGGCAAATGTGACCATACTTTGTAATTGTAATCCCAGAAAACCTGAGCAAATTAAGAAGCAAAGTAAAATGTAGGAACAACTGAAACAAAAAATATTCACAGAGTCAAACTGTAACTGAGTACCCTCATTTTTTCTGAAAGATAGTTTATTATTTCTTTTTTTCTCTGTTCCTTTCTTATTCCCCCGGTTTCTCACTTTCTACTTAGCCCTTTAAAAAGGCAAATGTAGGCGGGCACGGTGACTCATGCCTATAATCCCAGCACTTTGGGAAGCTGAGGTGGGTGGATCACCTGAGGTCAGGAGTTCGAGACCAGCCTGGCCAACATGGTAAAACCTGTCTCTACTTAAAAATATATATATACAAAAATTAGTTGGTCATGGTGGCAGGCACCTGTAATCCTAGTTCAGTAAGCTGAGGCAGGAGAATTGTTTGATTGCACCATTGCACTACAGCCTGGGTGACAAGAGTGAAACTCCATCTCAAAATAAATAAATCACAAAAAAATTTAAAAAGGCAAATATAGCCTTTTACCTCGTCTTCACCAGACAGTCCCTATAGGGCAAGTTCAACTATGTGCTTAGGAGCTCCAGAAAGGAACTCACCCACCAGGAGAATGCTTTAAGAGATAACATCCAATTTCTACAAAACTCCCTCCCACCAGAAGACGGCCTTGAGAAATATGAAACTCTCTTCCATCTGGGGGTTTTGAGCTTAGATCTGCACAGCGAAGGTGCCAGCAGTCACCAGCTTGACCACCCAGTAGATAAGGAATGCTAACCCCTTCCAGACAACTGCTTGCTTCCTTCGCTTTAAAAGTGCTTGCTTTCTGCTTCACTTGTGGAGCAGTACCTTTGGGAGGAAACCTGTACTTCTTCCCCTTAGCTAGCTTTGGAATACATCACTTTTTTTAAACTAGACCTTGCTCTTGTTAATTGAAATCTGCAAGTGGTGAGCGACTAACCCTGTGTTTCGGTTATAAAACTCTAAAGGCCATCTGAAACTTACAAATGAGATGGATAGGGAATTACTTTTTCCTTTACTTCCTTTACTGCATCCCTTTGTTTCCAGATCTTAGTAAGCAATAGTTTCTTCATCTGAAAACTGTGGATTATGATAATTGTCTTGTCTGTTTTAGAAGGGAAACAAAAATGTTGAAATTAATAGGAATAGTTATTGAAACAGGAAAGGGATAACTTGCAGGTGTGAAGCAATCACATGTTGAGTACTCAGTCAAGGCTTTGTTAATTTTTTTTTTTTTTTAACCAAAATGTTGATTGGGATATTTTATGGGTAGGAGGCTTGAATCCCAGCACTTTTCCAATAGGACAACTGAAGAACCTTGTACCGCCCCAGAGTTTCCTTTTCCCCCAATAATAACCCTAAAGCAAAAGCTTGTATTGTTATCATCGCCATGTGACCGAGGGGAACTCGGAGGTTGGGGACTTAACTGACTTGACATCAAGTCTAAAAAAGGAACAGTGGCAGTTTGAGACTCTGATCTATGACTCTTTCAAGAGTTTAGATTGCTTCCATAGCGACACCTGCACAAACAGTTGGCTGCAAATTACAAGCTATGGAAGAACATTTATAACATGCCAAGAGTTCTTTGCTCAGGTCCAATACTATAGTAGATAAAAGGATATCCTTTGGAACCAGAATCACTGAGTTTGAATCTTGCCTCTGCCACTTGGTAGCTGTGTGACCCTGGCTGGGTACTTAACGACTCTGTCTCAGTTTTTCTGTTTGTAAAATGAGGATAATAACACCTTCTTTGTAGGGTTGTTTTAAGGATTAAATGAGTTAATAGGAGTGAGCCACTTAGAGTAGGGCTTGTTATATAGTAATCTCTATTTAAAATCCTGTCAGATACACCAGAGCAAACACTTTAAAAGTATCTGTTAAATAAATCAGTGAAATAGAATCGGGGCATTGGTGTTTTAAAAGTACTCTCCCACGGTATTCTAGTTTGCAGCGCAGGTTTTAATCTTTGAATGTGGCGCCTTTCGGGATCTTGCCTCGCGAGAAATTGACATTAACCAATGAGTGAAAGGAGCTTTTTTTTTTCCCCCTCCAGGAAGCTGTGGCCCCTAGAAACTTGTTACCAGCACTCTGCGGAGACCAAGGGGGCGGAGGCACTCTCCTCATCCACCTTAGGGAGTTGTAGTTTCCTGTAAGCGCTTGGTGGTCCTGTAGGCCAGCGGAGAACTACAACTCCCACAATCCCGCGCGCCTCCAGCCCTCCCTCCCGCCCGCGATTCTCTCCCGGCTCCCATTACCGCCCCTCGGCTGCGGCTGCGGCGGAGGTATGATGGCCGATGGCGGCGGCCCTTCAGAGGAGCCCGGCACTCGGGGCTCTCCCGGGCCGGCGCCGCGGCTTCCGCGCGCGGTTGGGCCGAGTGGCGGTGGCGGAGAGACCCCGCGGACTGCGGCGCTGGCGCTGCGCTTCGACAAGCCCATCAAGCAGGCCTTCTACAACACCGGGGCCGTGCTGTTTGTGTGCCTGTGTTGCGGCGCCGCGGTGCTGGTCTACTTCATCCTAGAGGCCTTCCTGCGGCCGCTGCTTTGGGCGGTGCTGTGCGGCACCTTCTTGCATCCCTTCAAAAGCTCGCTGACGCGCCTGGGCCGCCACTGGCTTCAGCGCCTGCACCGCGCGCACACGCCCATCGTGCTGGCCGCGCTGCTGCTGCCTCTCTGCTTCGTCGACTACGGCGTCGAGGCCCTGGGCGAGCAGGCGCTGCGCCGCCGCCGCCTGCTCTTGCTGCTCGGCGCCGGCGGCCCGCTCCTGTACGGCCTCTACTGCCTCGGCAGCTACCTGGGCGTGCAGGTGCTGCTGGTGCACGCCGCGGCGCTCATCTGCCGCGGGCTGGACTACTTCAGCAGCCTGTGGGTGAGTGAGCGGCAGCCCGGGCACCCCCACACACTGGGATGCAATCCTGCAGCTGTTCCTCCTGGTGCAGGGGCGACGAGAGGGGCCACACCTGTGCTGCAGCGACTGTCCGTCTCCGCTTTCCTCTCACACCTCAGGAATTTGGCGCACTTTTCTTCCAAAAATTGGGCGGGCGTGGTTTGAAACAGCCTCCCTGCTTCCCGCCTTGCCTCCATCCTAATAGGCCCTCTTAGGGGGACAGTGCCCTGGATTGAGAATCGCTATTCCGCTTTGGAGAGAGAGGCCAGAGCATGGCAGTGGGGCTTAGTTTTACTCCTGGTCGGAGAGGGAGGGGGTACTTCGGCCACCTTCAGTTCTGCGCATCTGAATGTCAGATATGGAAGGGACTTTAGAGATTCTAGGCCAACTTGCCATCCTGCAGATAGGAAAGGTGACCTCTTACCAGTCTAGGGCTGCTTAGGGACAAAGAAGGCGCTGGGTGTCTTAGATTTCTCACAAGTCCTAAAACAAAGCTTGCTTCACTTGCTGGTGCTGCCTGTCAGTTCAGGAGATTTCAGTATAATTTTGCAAGGCATCGGGTGCTGAGCCGCCTGTGCCTCTTTCTCTCCACGCTTTACTTAATGGTAACTACTTTTGTTGTGCAGGGACTGGTGTGCCACGGCATACCTCCCGCCTGGAGTAAAGCAGCTGACCGCGTGAAAGAGAAAGACGTAGATTTGATGCTTGGATTACCCTGACCTTGCTCTTAGAAAATTAGGGAGCTTTCGAATTGGAAGGGATTTCAAAGATAATCTAGTGACACAATTCCTAACTCAGACAATATTGTAGACTAGTTAATGATCCACATGTTTAACTGGAACTGTTAAAAACAAGTGGAGATTTAGTGCGTAAGAATACCAATTGATTAGTAAACAGTACCATTTACAAATAAATTTGAATCACTTCTTTTGTCAGTGAAATAAAGTTCAAGGTACCTTGACATCATTAAGTTGCAAAGTATTAATAATTCCCCGTATCTGTCAAGCAGCGTTTTGGCTTGCCTGAGGTTATTGGTAGAGTGGTGAATGATCCAGAACTCCCGTGCGCTCTCCTGTTCTCTCAGTACCACCTCTTGGTTCATGTTTAAAGTTGATTGAGCATATGTTAGGTACTGGGCTTTGTGAGGGATTTAAAAAAGGAATAAGATACGGGTCCTGACTTCAAAGTACATATAGTCCTATATGAGCTTATTCTTTTTATTTTTTTTTTTTGAGACGGAGTCTCACTGTTGCTCAGGCAGTGTCGCGATCTCTGTCTCCAGTCACTGCAACCTCCACTTCCGTGTTCAAGCGATTCTCCTGCCTCAGCCTCCTGAGTAGCTGGGATTACAGGTGCCCACCACCATGCCCAGCTAATTTTTGTATTTTTAGTAGAGACAGGGTTTCATCATGTTGGCCAGCTGGTTCAATAAAAATTAGCTGGGCGTGGTGGCGGACGTCTGTAATCCCAGCTACTCGGGAGGCTGAGGCAGGAGAATCGCTTGAACCTGGGAGGCAGAGGTTGCAGTGAGCCGAGATTGCGCCACTGCAGTCCAGCCTGGGTGAGAAGAGTGAAACTCCATCTTAAAAAAAAAAAAAAAAAAAAGCTTGAAATTCAAGCTGTTTGGCTCAAGTGTTGGGAGCAAGGAAAAAGAGAGGGTTAAAAAACCCCACAAACTCATCATAAAAGAGTATGAGTTAAGAAGTGAGTAGGGAGTGGTAGAAGGGCTAAATCTGAAAGGCTCCAAGTCGATCTTAGTTTAAGAGAAATGAGGCATGGAGTTGCGTTCTGCTCAAGCAGCACTTAAGGATGGATAGTTGGATGGGGGTGAGGTGTACCTGGAAAGACAGGGAGTCCTTGCTCTCATCTAAAACTGCTGATGAAGGCCAGGCAGGGTTGCCCATGCCTGTAGTCCCAGCACTTTGGGAGGCCTACTCTGGTGAATCACTTGAGGTTAAGAGTTTGAGATCAGCTTGGCCAACATGGTGAAACTCAGTCTCTACTAAAATTACAAAAAATTTGCCAGGCATGGTGGCGCATGCCTGTGGTCCCAGCTACTCGAGAGGCTGAGGCACAAGAATCTCTTGAACGCAGGAGGTAGAGGTTGCAGTGAGATGAGATTGTGCCACTGCACTCCAGCCTGGGTGACAGAGAAAGACGCTGTCTCCAAAAAAACAAAAGTGCTGATTAAAGGCCAGGCCACAATGACTTAATGCCTGTAATCCCAGCACTTTGGGAGGCCAAGGCAGGAGGTTTGCCTGAGCACAGAAGTTTGAGACCAGCCTGGGGAACATAGTGAGATGCCCCCACCCCCCCTTTTTTTTTTTGTAAAGTGCTGATTAAGGCCTGACATGAAGTGAAAGTAGGTTATGTGACTGGGCAGGAGGCCCACTCTGGAACTTTTCCATTCCACAGTTCACAGTGGTTTGGCTTTATAAGCCCAAGCAGGACTGCCTGGTATAGAACAGTGGTCTTTATACTTTCTAGGCTACTTTAACCGTGAGCCTGCTGCTGAAGAGCAGTATAGATGAGAGAGGCAGAGAGAAAAGTTACCTTTAAGTGAATCCCTGTTTTGATGAACTGACAGTTCATCCATTTAAAATCCAGCTTTTGAGCATCTGCATGTCCCAGGCACTAGATTAGGTTCTTTTACATGGGTGTTACTTCTTTCTCACAACAGTCCTGTGAGGTAGGAGGGAGGGATTTCATATGTGAGAAAACTTTTAGAGATTGATCTGTTCTGGCTGTCAGTAAATGGCATTCAATAGA
Organism: Sapajus apella; assembly: GCF_009761245.1. NCBI lineage: Eukaryota > Metazoa > Chordata > Mammalia > Primates > Cebidae > Sapajus > Sapajus apella. Next base: position 15,300,689 of record NW_022436986.1, on the reverse strand, counting down.
CCTAGCAGCAGTTGAAGTCCTGCTCAAAACTCTTTGTAGTAACTAGCCTTCAATAAGGATTTTTTAAAAGTTTTCCCTAATACATTGTGTTTAATTGTTTTTCATATAAATGGATTCTAGGCTGAGCTTGGTGGCTCACACCTGTAATCCCAGCACTTTGGGAAGCTAAGGAGGACTGATCACCTAAGGTCAGGAGTTTGAGACCAGCCTGGCCAACATGGTGAAACCCCATGTCCACTAAAAATACAAAAATTATCCGGGTGTGGTGGCAGGTGCCGTATTCCCAGCTACTTGGGAGGCTGAGGCAAGAGAATTGCTTGAACCCGGGAGGCGGAGGTTGCAATGAGCTGAGATCATGCCATTGCACTCCAGCCTGGGTGACAGAGCAAGGCTGTGTCTTAAAAATAACTAAGTAAATAAGTGGATTCTAGTTACTAGGAAAAAACGAGAATGATATTAGGAATCTAGAAACCTTAGTCATCTCTCTGCTTTCTTCTCTTTTGTCTTTATATCTGTGTGGTTTTCCAGGTACTGTCAGGTTTTTTTTGTAGTGTCCTCGGGACCTGTGTTTTTCTCTTTTTCTTTTGAGACAGAGTTTTACTCTTGTTGCCAGGCTGGAGTGCAATGGTGTGATCTTGACTCACTGCAACCTCCACCTCCCAGGTTCAAGCGATTCTCCTGCCTCAGCCTACCGAGTAGCTAGGATTACAGGAAACTGCCACTACCCTTGGCTAGTTTTTTGTATTATTTTTAGTAGAGACGGAGTTTTGCCATGTTGGCCAGGCTGGTGTTGAGCTCCTGACCTCAGGTGATCCACCCACCTTGGCCTTCCAAAGTGCTGAGATTACAGTTGTGAGTCACTGTGCCTGGCCTGGATCTATTTTTTTCTTTGTCACAAGTTTATCCCTCCAGTTCAGTTCCTCTTCACATCACTTGTAGATTTCTTCAGTTTCCTAAAACTCCAGGCCGCTTACAAGTGAAAAACTAGTCATTTATGGGATGAGTAATTCTTTTCAACAGTTTCAAATATGTTAGAAGATTGTACTGACTTAGTGACTTCAGAATACTTAAAAAAAAAATCAGCTGTTGCACCAGGTTCACATATTACTCAGTTCTTGGCATCTTCCCGTGGTGGAGTTGTGCAAGGTAAATTTGAAAAAGCTGATGATGTGCCCTGCTCCACCATTACTCTCTCTTGGGGGACATTCTGATCTTCCTCACTCTGTTAATTTAGACTTGGTAGAAAATTTGAAGACCATTTAGTTTTTGGAGTAGTAGCAGATTTGTTTTTTCTGTGGTCCCTGATCTCATTGTTTACATCTTTTTAAAGAAGCATGAGGTGGAAAGAATAGTGGCTGAAAGATCAAAAAACCTTACGTTCTAAACTTGGCTCTGCCACTAACTTTGTGACCTTGGGCAGACCAGGTCCCTACTCTGGGATGTTCAGCCCCAGTTGTGTAAAGTGAGGGGTTGGCTTGAACAATTTCTGAGATTTCACGATGTTCTATTTTACAGATTGTATGAGACTTTGCAGCAGTAGACATTAGCTGTTCAGTACTGATGCTGTTCCACTTTTAAACGTTTCTAGGTTTGTTTCTGCTTGTCTGGCAGCAAGAAACAAGAAGAGAAAAGTTTCCAGTGCTTAGTTTTCTCAGTTAAAGGCTTCAAATATAAAAAAAAGTTGCCATATAACAAAGAGAACAGTTTTCACATTAGAATTAAGTGGTTAATTGAAGGACCCGAAGCAGTTGCTGCTTGAGACCATGATTAGGGTTGTGGCTCTATAACTTGGGAGGAGGTCTATAGTTTACCACCCCTGACCCCGAACTTTCGCTCTTGTTGCCCAGGCTGGAGTGCAATGGTGCAGTCTCAGCTCACTGCAACCTCAGCCTCCCAGGTTCAAGCGATTCTCCTGCTTCAGGAGTAGCTGGGATTACAGGCGCCTGCCACCACGCCTGGCTAATTTTTTGGATTTTTAGTAGAGACAGGGTTTCACCATGTTGGCCAGACTGGTCTTGAATTCCTAACCTCAGGTGATTCACCTGCTTCAGTTTCCCAAAGTGCTGGGATTACAGGTGTGAGCCACTGTACCCAGCCTGTAGTTTTATTCTCTCTGAAAAAAGCTTAGGAAACTGTTCTGCAAAAATGGGTAACAGAAGCAAACCAAATTGTTTTTTCAGTTAATGCCCAGATGACAGTAAATGAAACAAAGACATTTGAAAAGGCAGACTCTACTTAATGTTTTCTACATTTAATATGTTATTTAATCAGAAAAGTATATGTGGATAATCATGTGAAATGAAAGGAAAATGTGATTGCCTGTTAGTTCCCTTTACTTGTATTGCTAAGTAAATGTTGCCAAATTTTATGTAGTCTTTATGTAGTGTCTGGCACATTGGTGCTATAAAAACGACTATGGAATGTCTATTTTGAAAAGGACACGTTGTTTTGGAGAACGTATATTTGGAAAAACATGCCTTATCTGTAACTGTGGCTCATTGATTTAATGCCTGGAAGAAAATTCACACTTGAATAGGTTTGCTCAGAGGCTAAACATATATGAAGTTGACTTGTTAACCTCATGTTTCTGTGTTAGCAAAGATTTAAGAATTAAAAAACTCTTAAGGGGTCCTAGACTAGAAATTGTTTGTGAAACATGAATGTACAAACCTTATTTTTTTATTTTAAAGGATATTTAGTGATTTAAAATGTTGCCTCAAGGAAAATATGTTTGTTACATTTAAAAAACATAAACAGCAGCCAGACGCGTGGCTCACGACTGTAGTCCCAGCACTTTGGGAGCTGACACAAGCGGATTACCTGAGCACAGGAGTTCTCGACCAGCATGGGCAACATGGTAAAACCCAGTCTCTACTAAAAAAGTACAAAAAATTAGCCAAGTGTGGTGGCATGCACCTGTAGTGCCAGCTATTTGACAGGCTGAGGCAAGAGAATTGCTTGAACCCGGAAGGCAGAGGTTGCAGTGAGCTGAGATTTCGCCACTGCACTCCAGCCTGGGACACAGAGCAAGACTCCATCTCAAAAAAGCCAACCAAACAAAAACAACTAAGCAGCATAGAAGTTTATGTGGTAAAAGTGAATTATCCCCCCACCCCCACGCAAGACGGAGTCTTGCTTTGTCACCCAGGCCAGAGTGCAGTGGCGTGATCTTGGCTCACTGCAACCTCCGCCTCCCTGGTTAAACAGTTTCCCTGCCTCAGCCTCCCAAGTAGCTGGGATTACAGTTGCCTGCCACTGCACTGGGCTAATTTTTGTATTTTGAATAGAGATGGGAGTTTCACCATGTTGGCCAGGCTGGTCTTGAACTCCTGATCTTGTAATCTGCCTGTCTCAGCCTTCTGGAAAGCTGGGATTACTGGTGTGGGATTACAGGTGTGAACTGTCACACCCAGCCGAATTATCCCTTTTCTGCATCACTGTTCCCACTGTACAGATGTTACTGCTGTTAACTGTTTAATGTGTAGGCTTCTAAATTCATTTCTATGCCCATGTGAGCACATAAAGTACAGAGTTTTTGTTTTTTAAAACAAAAATTAGGTAACACATATAGTTCTGTACTTTGCTCTTTCCTTTATCATTGTATTATGGACACCTTTCCTTGTTAGCACTTAAAGATATACGTCTTTTTTTTTTTTTGGAGATGGAGTTTTGCTCTTGTTGACCAGGCTGGAGTGCAGTAGTGCAATCTTAGCCCACTGCAACTTCCACCTCCCAGGTTCAAGCAATTCTCCTGCCTCAGCCTCCCAAGTAGCTGGGATTACAGGCATATGCCACCCCACCTGGCTAATTTTTGTATTTTTAGTAGAGATGGGGTTTCACCATGTTGGCCAGGTTGGTTTCGAACTCCTGACCTCAGGTGATCTGCCTGCCTTGGCCTTCCAAAGTGCTGGATTACATGCGTGAGCCACTGTAACTGGCCACTTCTTTATTTTTAGTACTGCTGTAGTATGAATCTTTTTTCCCCCCCGGTGCATTTTAGAAAGTGTTTCTAACAGATTTTCTTAGCTCTGAATTTGTATTAGAATACTTTGATAAACATTTTTAACTGTTGGTAATTGTATAATTATAATGGGCTTAACATAAACTCTGAAGTGTTTTTATAAATGGCCCTGCCTCTTGAACTAATATTACTTCTGCGAATCTTTTCTGAGGAAACACTTCAATATGCTGGAAAAAAATCCGGAAGCCAAAAGAGATTTTTCTAAAAGTTAAAATATTTTTTTTTCTGTTTATAAAGATACCACATAACCTTAGAAGAAAATTGAGCACCTGTATAAAAAAACATAAAGAAGCAAATTACTTCTTGAAATCCAACCATCTAGAGATAATATTTTTAAACATTTTTTGTTGAGTATATTTTCACCATTTTAAATTTACACATGGATAAATTGATGCTGTAGCACTGGATATGAATATTCATCATACTGTTGAAAGTCTGAATAATTACTCAGTTTTTGGAGATACCATTATTTAAATAGTTCCCTATAAAATGATATTTGTTTTCAATTTTTTATATTGTGAATGGCAACAGTGAATATTTTTATATCTGCTTGTATAGTGTGCAGTGATTCTGTAAAATACTCCTAAAAGTGGAATTGGGGAATATATTTTAAAATGGTTATTTAAAGCTGGAATCAGGTAATTTGTGAATTTCAGGTTGGTAGATGAAAATAAATGTTTCTCATTAGACTGTAAATTTCTCTTAAAAAATCTGAAGTATGCAGTCTCTTATTTTTTCTCTACCTGCAAGTGATACTAATTCCTTATGCATACAGATAAGAAACAAAAACTTATTGGAGGTATACTGTATGTACCTTTTGTGACTTCCAGTTCAGCTTCTTGCTACCCTTAGTAAGGATAGTAAGTCATCTCTGGTCCACATTTGCTCAAAACACTTTTAGTGGTGGTTATTCCATTTGTAGACAGCTATAGTTTTTTAGAAAAACCTGTCCTCTTACTGAGCTGTGTTGTTTCCTAAGTCCCACCTATTTCTGCTCTCAGAACCACAGAAAATTAAGTCTTATGCCTCTCCCAGATCACATTTTAAAAATTATTTGAAGATAGCTACAAAATGTTGATATTTCCTTCTCTTTTCTAAGTAAAACTTTTTTTCCCCCCAGCTACATTTATATATCATGTTGTGATTTCTGTTTCCTTCCCCAGGCTGAATTTTGTTATGTGGTTTGGTAGTGTAAAATTCATTGAAACAATCACTTTCCTTGATATGAGTATTGTACTTTTAGAAATAAGTGCTTTTACTAGTCATGCGCTGACTCATACTGAACTGAAAAGTGATTTAGATGTTCTCTTTCCATTCCATACTCGTGCAGTTGAGATTTGAACCTAAAAGCAGAGTTTTGCATTTCTTTTCATATAATTTAGTCTTATTTGGATTAGCCCATTGTTCTGGCTTCACTCAGTTTTTTACACAAATCAGTATAACTGATTTGTGTAAAATCAGTTTTTTTGATGCTTGTGCCTCTAGTATTTCATCTAAGTGACTGACTGAATGTTTAATAGGGTGGGGCTGACTGCGATGTGCCTCTGAAGACTATCCATTTACTGAGGATTTTTTTTAAATTTCAACAACTTGTCAAAATTGACAATTTTTATTTTCCCTTGTGAAAATTGGAGCAGCTTTTGTTTATCTTTAGTATTCTGGCACCACACTGCGTTCTCCTTATGGTTAGAAAAGTGGGCTCTGGAGCCAGGTTCCTGGCTTCCAATCCTGGCTATGTCATTTATTAGCTATGTGGCCTTGGACAGGTCATTTCTCTGAAATCTGAATTTCTTTCCTGTGTAAAATGAGGATAGTACTTATTTTGTGGGGTTATGAGGGTCAAATGAGTTTACACATATAAAGCATTAGAATAGGACCTGGCACATAGGAATGTTATATAAGTATACTATTATTGTACTCAGATTTTTTTCTGCACTCTACAATCAGATCTCAAATTCCTTGAATTCCCAGGGTTAATTGGTCTGGTCCAGCAAGCCTGGACTTTTTGAAGCAGCTGTAGTCTCACTTCCCATGTCCTCATATTTTTGAGCTTCAGAGCTCTTTAATATTTCATCTGATAGTTACTTGAAGAAAGATATTTTAATATCCTTTTTATTATAAAAGAATTAGTGCTTATTAAAGGCAATTTGGAAAATACAGAAAAAAAGTGTAAGGAAAAACAAAATCTTACCACTCAAATTCAACCACTAACTTCTTAAATCACATCATGTATTCCTTGTATTTTACTTTTGACTTAATATGATATTGGGAGTTTTTAAACTATATAATCTTTGTTTTTAAGAAGTCATTTTAATGGTTGTATACCATTTTATTGAGTGAATCATTTCCCAGTTGACCTTGTAGGTAATCACTTTTTCCACTGTTCTAAATCATACTGATGAGCTTCTTTATATTTAAAGCTTTTTCAGAATTTATCATTAGTAAGGATAAAGTCTGAAAGCTGAATTCTGAGGTTAGAAGCTATAAACATTTTTAAGATGCGAAGATTATTTTTATTGATAGATTTGACCAAAATAATGTAGGAGATAGTTTTTTTCTGTCTTTTGTAGTAATTCTATCAGTTCTTTTTTCTTCTTGCTCTGAATTACATAGCTTGAAGTTTCTTCTTGTCTTAATTTACCTTTTTTTTTTTTTTCAAGGTTCGTGTCAAACTTGAATTTTAGTTTCCTGGTCTTATGTTAATAAGTTATTTGTGCTTAGATGTGTTCTGGATTATGTGTTTTATAAATGTTCTATTAAAATATGAGTTTCTGTGTAGGCTATGTTGGTTTCTTTTGATGCTTCTTAAACTCTAGAATCATTTAACTTTAATGTAGAAAGAACTGAGGAGGGTACCCTGGCTGAGTCTTCTGAAGTCCTGCTGTTTGTTCCTTTAATAATATTTTTTTCAGCCACACTTCTTCAACTGGTGCATCATAACTCTGGATTAGGTTCTAACCATCTGTTACCTAGATTATTTCAGCAGGGTCACACTTCAGCTGGCTGCCTTCTTTCTAACTTTTAAGAAATTCTTTTCCCAGTAATAAGCATATTTTATAAGCTGAAATGAATCTTTTAACCTGATTCTTTTTGGAAAGCTTTTCTTTTCCTGTTTTTTTCTTTCCGTTTTTTTTCCCCTAAACATTGATCAACAGGGAAAACTATAGGAATTCCACAAGAGACTTAATTTAAATCCATGGTTTATACATTGAATATTTTATCTCAAGTATTTTTGTGTATAAGATGGGTTTTGAGCTATGTGTCTTTTGTTAAACAACTATTTAAATAATATCATTACATGGGATTTTTGATGCCTAATATTTTAAAACTTAGGTTCTCGGCCGGGCGCGGTGGCTCAAGCCTGTAATCCCAGCACTTTGGGAGGCCGAGGCGGGTGGATCACGAGGTCAAGAGATCGAGACCATCCTGGTCAACATGGTGAAACCCCGTCTCTACTAAAATACAAAACATTGGCTGGGCATGGTGGCGCGTGCCTGTAATCTCAGCTACTCAGGAGGTTGAGGCAGGAGAATTGCCTGAACCCAGGAGACGGAGGTTGTGGTGAGCCGAGATCGCGCCATTGCACTCCAGCCTGGGTAACAAGAGCGAAACTCCGTCTCAAAAAAAAAAATAAATAAAATAAAATAAAAAAATAAAACTTAGGTTCTCTAAATGAGGAGAACCTGGGCACGTTTCTTTGGCGTCATCAACCTTCATCTTTTCTGTGCTGTGTTCAGAGCACTCCTGCTGTATAGATGCTTGCTGATTTTGTATAATTGTATGTTCATTTTCATGTGTATAGATTTTACAACTGTGTCTTTATTTCATTTATTTAAGATCTGGACGTTGGTGGTTGGCTATGTGTTGACTGTTTCATTCAAGTGGAATGCAAGCACTGAACGCTACTTGAGAGCAATTTCAATTCCTGTCTGGATTATATTGCTTTTTCATTTAGGTGGGTTCCTTCTTTTTTTTTTTTTTTTTTAATTTTTTTTTTAAGTCTAGCTTAAGGTTAGCAGAGGCTGACTGTGTGAATGAAAGTGAATTCTTTGTAGTGTTATATGTTGCATTTAAAATTCTTTAATCTTTAGAAAATGTTATGCTTTAATGTTTCATTAAATTTTAATGAAAATGATGTGCTTTAAAATGTCTTTAATTATGTTACATGTTCATTTTCCAAAAGGTCCTTTTAAAAGTCAATACATCTTAAAAAGTAGAGCACCCTTGGATTCTCATATCATTTCTGAGTGTCGTACTTAGGTGAGGATATAGATAAGCAGTCAACGATGATAAGAGGTGCTCAGAATCACTTGTGAGAACCGGTTAAGGGAACTAGAGATGTTTACTCTGGATAAGAGGAGGGAACCAGGGCTCTAGGGTGGAAAGAAGATAGAGGTAAGGAGGATATACAACATGAAAGCCTGTTTCTGATATTTGAAGAAGTGTCCTGTGAAAGAGTACTTTAAATAGATCTCTGTGACCATGAGAGAGAGATGTCAAAGTAGTGAGTAGCTTCAGAGAGGCAAATCTCTTTTCTACATAAGGATGATTCATGTCAGAGCTGCTCAGAGTAATGGGTTCCCTGTTATGTTAGCGGGTGGCTGCTCAGATGTTGGTTTTTCAGCATGGTACTTATGGTTGAGACTTTCATCTCTCAAGTTTGAGCCAATGGAAACATTAAGTTCTAATTAAACAACGCAATTCAGTAATCTAGGACAGTAGAAAGCCTTAAAGTAGTTTCTTATTGTTGAAAATAAAATAATAAAACAGTCATGTCTCTGTCCTTGTTTGATGTCAAACAAAGCATTATTTTCTAGCTTTGTCGAGTTGGAATGATAGAGGAATTTATCTGCAAGATACCTTATGTCAGATATGACTCATTTTGAACTCAGGGAAGGCAGAGGAGGGAGGCAGGCAGACAGGCATGTTTATGAGGTTCTAGGTGGACTCAGGGAAATGGTTATGAGTAAGGACATGTTTTTTGGTGACTTGTAAACATTTTTGTTTGTTTGTTTGTTTTGTTTTTTTGAGACAGAGTCTCACCCCGTTGCCCAGGCTGGAGTGCAGTGGTGTGATCTCGGCTCACTGTAGCCGCCTCCTCCCGGGTTCAAGCAAATTCTCCTGCCTCAGCCTCCCAAGTAGCTGGGATTACAAGTGTGTACCACCATGCCTGGCTAATATTTTTCTTTTTTTTTGATTTTCAGTAGAGATGAGATTTCACCATGTTGGCCAGGCTAGTCTTGAATTCCTGACCTCAAATTATCCACCTGTCAGCCTCCCAAAGTGCTGAGATTCAGGCATGAGCCACAGTACCTGGCCGAATTGTAAACATTTTTGCATCATACGCTGAGGAGGAGACATTGACGCTTTTGCTGTGCTCTTTTGGGCTATTCTCTTTCTTGAGAGATAAAGTTCACACCCTGTGGTATTTTCAGGAAACCAGATCAGACTTTATGACTTTGAGATCTGTGCCTAATTCTGGTCATTCTGGGATGAGGTAGGTGGTTTGAGTTTAGAATGATTTTAGACCCTTAATATGCATTAGAATAGACTCTTTAATAGAAACCTATTAAAGGTAGGCTGGCATATAACCTATCCATTTGATCAGGGGCTCTGAGAGCAGGGATGAATGTAATTTTGACAAACCTTGAAGTTTAATCTATCTAATGGACTTAAATTTTTTTTTTTTTTTGCCTGATAAGTAATTCTGTAATTGACATGTATACCAGATTGTTCTGTCAAACTACAAAATTGAGTCTTATAAAAACAAGTACTAGGTTTTAATTTCACTAAAAATGCGAATTCTTAATAATTTGCAGCATCCCTGGCTGGCTCATGGAGAATTCCAGTATTCCTGGTTATTGTTTTCCTGATGTCTGTGGGCACCCTCTATGAAAAACAGAATGAAAAAGAGTCTTCTGGTAAGAAATAGGTCATTCTATTAATATTACTCTTTGAAGTATTCTGGAGAGTAGCTTTTAAAAAAATGTTACGATGAAACGCTTTGAATCTATTTAAAAATGTATGGTGGTTTCTGAATGGAAAATACATTGTTTAAACATATTAGAGACAGTCTTGCACTATTGCCCAGGCTGTAGTACAGTGGCACAATCATAGCTCACTGTAACCTTGAACTCCTGGGCTCAGAGGTCTTCCAACCTCAGCTTCCCGAGTAACAAGGGCTAAGGGGCAGTAACCATATAAAAATGACATACAATTTACTCACAGTGTTGTGCAGCTGTGACCTCTATTTTTGGTCATGTAAGAGGTAAAAGTATAAAATTCTTAACAGGAAACTTAAGGGCAATGTCTATAGACATTTTCATCACTTCAGAAGGAAACTCTGTACATAATATCAGTACTTCATTCCTTTTTATGGCTGAGTAATATTCCATGGTTAGAGTACACCACATTTTGTTTACCTACTCTTCAGTTGATGGATATTTGGGTTATTTTCACCATTTTAGCTATTGTGAATAGTGCTGCTGTGATCATTCATATGCAATATTTATTTGAATACACGTTTTCAATTCTTTTGAATGTTTACCTATGAGTAGAATTACTGGGTCATATGGGAATTCTGTGTTTAACTTTTTAAGGAACTGCCAAACTCTTTTCCACAGCACGTGACCATTCAAATTTCTGCCAGCAATGTATGAGGATTCTAATTTCTCTGCAACCTTGCCAAAACCTATTATTTTCCACTTTTTGATAATGGCCAGTCTAGTGGGTGTGAAGTGGTATCTCATTGTGGTTTTCTTTTGCATTCCCAAATGACTAATGGTATTGAGTATCTTTTCATTTGCTTTTAGGCCATTGCAGAAATGTCTATTCAAATTCTTTCTCCTTTAAAGAAAATTAAGTTGTTTGCCTTTTTGTTGTTGAGTTTTAGGAATTGTTTATATATTCTAGATACTAGACCCTTATCAAATACATGATTTGTAAATATTCTATTGGTCGGTTGTATTTTTACTCTCTTGATAGTCTCTTTTGATGCACAGAAATTTTTAATTTTGATGAAGTCCAGTTTGTCAATTTTTTTCTTTTGTTTCTTGTGTTTCTGGTGTCATAGCTGACATACAATTGCCAAATCCAAGGTCATGAATACTTACCCTTAAGTTTCCTTTTAAGAGTTTTATACTTTTATCTCTTATATTTAGGTCATTGATCCATTTTGAAATAATTTTTGTACATGATGTGAGGTAAGGGTCCACCCTCATTCTTTGGCCTGCGTATATTCAGTTCTCCCAGCACAGTTTGTTGAGGAGGCTATCCTTTTTTCCATTGAATGGCCTTGGCACCGTTGTCAGAAATCAGTTGACCATATAGGTATGGGTTTGTTTTTGCCATTTCTGTTATGTTTCACTGATCTGTATGTCTATTTTTATGTCAGATAACACATTATTTTGATTACTGTAGTTTGTTGTGAAATTGAGAAGCTTCAGTTCTCCAACTTTGTTCTTTGTTTTCAAAATTATTTTGACTATTTTGGGGTCGCTTGCATTTCCATATTTACAATCTGCTTTTCTGTTTTAACAAAAACTCCCGTTGGGATTTTGATAGGGATTGCATTCAATCTAGAGATCACTTGGGGAAGCATTGCCATCTTTACAATATAAAAAAACAAAACCACAAAAACCTTCCAGTTCATGAGCATGGGATGCATTATTTAGTTACTCTTTAATTTGTTTCAGCTGTGTTTATTTTAAATTTTAAATTTTAATTTTTGTGGCTACATAGTTGGTGTATATATTAATGGGGTACTTGAGATGTTTTGATACAGTCGTGTAATGCGTAATAATCACATCATGTACAATGGGGATACATCCCCACAAGTATTTATCCTTTGTTATAAACCAATTATACTCTCAGTTATTTAAACATATACAATTAAATTACTGACTGTGGTCACCCTGTTGTGCTATCAAATACTAGGTCTTATTCTTTTTATTTTATTATTATTTTTTGAGATGCTTTCTTGCCCAGGCTGGAGTGCAATGGTGTGATCTCAGCTCACTGCAACCTCTGCATCCCATGTTCAAGTGATTCTCCTGCCTCAGCTTCCCGAGTAGCTGGGATTGCAGGCACCCGCCATGAGGCCCAGCTAATACTTGTATTGTTGTAGAGACAGGGTTTCACCATCTTGGCCAGGCTGGTCTTGAACTCCTGATCTCAGGTGGTCTGCCTGCCTCAGCCTCCCAAAGTGCTGGAGTTACAGGTGTGAGCTACTTGCACCTGGTCCATTCTTTTTAGTTTTTTGGTACCTATTAATAACTACCTCCAGCTTTCCCCTACCCTATCACTATCCTTCCCAGCCTCTAGTAACCATCTTTCTGCTCTCTATCTCCATGAGTTCAATTGTTTTGATTTTTAGATCCCACAAATAAGTGTGAATGTGAGATGTTTGTCTTTCTGTGCCTAGTTTATTTCACTTAGCTTATATGGCCTCCAGTTACATCCATGTTGTTGCAAAAGACAGGGTCTCATTATTTTTTATGCCTGAATAGTACTCCATTGTTTATAAATACCACATGTTCTTTATCCATTTATCTGTTGCTGGGCACTTAGGTTTCTTCCAAATTTTGGCTATTGTGAACAGTGCTGCAACAAACAGGGGAATCAGCAGTGTTTTGTAGTTTTCTTTGTATATGTCTTGCACCTTTAATTTATTTGTTATTCTTTTTGATACTATCATACGTGGAATTGTTTTCTTAGTTTTCTTTTTGGATGGTTTATTGCTGCTGGGTAGAAATACAACAGATTTTTTGCTTGTTGATCTTGTATCCTGTAGCTTTGCTGAAATTATTAGCTTCAGTAGTTTCTTTGCTATATTCTTTAGGATTTTGTATATATAAGGTCAGTCATCTGTAATAGGGATCGTTTCACTTCTTCCTTTCTAATTTGCATGCCTGTAATTTATTTTTCTTGCCTGATTGATCTGGTTGGAATTTCTAGTACAAAGTTGAATAGACCATGTGTTTTTAAAGATTTTTTTGAGGTACCCTAGCCGTGAGTGACCTATATCTGGAAACAGTTTGTTAAAGGTACAGTTCTCTAATGAGGGTGGGGAGGGTGTCAGGATATATTTTAGTTTTTTGAGACGGAGTCTCACTCTGTTGGCAACCTGGAGTGCAGTCATGTGATCTCAGCTCACTGCAACCTCTGTCTCCCAGGCTCGAGTGATTCCCCTGCCTCAGCCTTCTGAGTAACTAGGACTGCAGGCGCATGCCACCATGCCCAGCTAATTTTTATATTTTTAATAGAGACAGGGTTTCACCATGTTGGCCAGGCTGGTCTTGAACTCCTGATGTCAGGCGGTCTGTCTACCTCGGCCTCCCAAAGTGCTGGGATTACAGGCGTGAGCCACCACGCCCAGCCTACATTATTTTTAAGATCTTCATTCTATTCTAATCATGAGACTGTGGCACTCTGTTGTATTTGTACATATACCTTGTAAAATTTTTTAAAAATTAATTTGCTCTTTATTTGATAAATGAGTAATATCTAACAATTATAAGCCATATTTTTATTCATAAATATATGTTTAGAATTTTAAAATACCTGAAACTAAGTAACTTTAATTATGTATTTCTCTGACAGTGGAAAATAGGGAAGATTTTATTTTATTTTATATTTTGGTGTCTAAGTTTTCTTTGTTCAGCCTGTCTTCCTGATTATAATCTGTTACTCTGTGGTTATATATCTGACTAGTGGAAGTAAATTTCCTGTTTTGGCAATTGCTGTAGAAAGCTTGGCGGTTTCCACTTGTTTCTCTGGTTAGTTTTATCTCCTTTGTTTTCTTTCACCTAATAGCAAGTGATTCAGACAGCTCTGATTACCCTTTACCCCTTACCCCAGAATGGTTTCCCCTTTAGACTGCTTTTGTCCAGGGCTAAGTAAGTAGCTTATTAAGAATATAAGTAATGCAGGTCTAAAACGTAGGTTGTGGTTGGGTTTTCTCCACGGTGTAAATTCTAGTCGTCCGATGATGGCAGCCAGAAAACTGTAAGGATAAGACTTCTAAGACCAAGTTTTGAGCAGGGGGAAAAAGGAGACCATGGTCGGTTATGATTACCACCTATAAACTTAGAATAGTGATGTGTTGATATGCAAGCCAGATTGCTGTTATTTGTATTACAGGCTATGAGAAGGAAAGAAATCACAGACACACAGAAATAAATGTTGAGGGCAGATTTGGAAATTTTGTTTTTGTTTTTTTCTCTCATTTCAGTCTGCTTCAAGATAGGTTATTGATCTTGAATCCTTTTCTGGATTTCTAAATAATCCTCATCATAAAATAAATCTTCCAAGTGTTTTTTTTCCCTAAATTTGAGTATTTTTTTCTTCTTGTCCCTAAGAGCATTGTTTCTTTTTAAGAATCAGAACTCAAACCATCTGGTGTGTAACGGGACAGCCCTTCTCTTCTACTTAAAGTTTCCTGCTATAGATGTCACTGTAATGTAGGTAGGTACAGGAAATGCTTTAGTATACTGTCACGAAATGTGTGCATCAACTATTTCCTTGTCATTTCCAATGTCCCTTTGTAGCACTTGCTCTTGTTTTCCAGTCATTCGTGTAGGTATCTTTCTCTCTGTCTTCTGAGCTTTGAAGGTTTTGTGCTGTAGAAACTTTTATGATCTGTGGTTCACTAGACTTACAGAATTAGTACTGGATTTCGTCAGAATTCAAAGTATGAATTTGGTTCCTGGACCCAGAATATTCTTCTATTTATTTATTTGTTATTCTTATTTTATTTTGTTTTTAGATACTTGAGACTCGCTCTATTGCCCAGGCTGGAGTGCAGTGGAGTGTGATCATAGCTCACTGCAGTCTTGAACTCCTGGGCTCAAGCAATGCTCCCGCCTCAGCCTCACAAAACTCTTCTTGTGGATCATTGCTGAGTTAGTTTCAGTGGTTCCTTCTGAACCCAAGGGCCTTAGTCGGTGGTTTTTCTCTTATATCTGAGAAGTTCTAACATAGTATTTTCCAAAAGCTCAAGATAAATAATGTAAGGGAAAAATATTTAAGTGCCTGTCAGGAGGCAAGAACTTTTAACTGTTTTAAAATGTGCTATCAAGTCCACAGGCAAACAAAACAGAACCCAAACAAATAAACCTTTGTAAAATAAGTGGTAGCTTCATTTACAGATGAGGATATTTAGTTCTAGAGATTAACTGACTAGCCTGCAGTCACACAGGTGACTAGTGGAGCTAAGATTTAAACTTAGGTCTTTGGCCAGGCATGATGGCTCATGCTATAATTCCATCATTTTATGAGGCCAAGGCAGGAGGATTGCCTGAGTGCAGGAGTTCAAGACCAGCCTGGGCAAGATAGTGAGACCCTGTGTTTACAAAAAACAAACAAACAAACACACACACACACAAAATTAAAAATTAGCTGGGTGTGGTAGTGTGTATCTGTATTCCCAGCTACTGGGAGGGCTGAAGCTGGAGGATTGTTTGAGCCCAGGAGGTCAAGGCTGCAGTGAGTAGTAATCATGCCACCGTACTCCAGCCTGCGCTACAGAGGCGAGACCCTGACTTAAAAGTAATAATAATAATAATAATATAATAATAAATAAATGTAGATTCTTGTCCTAAGCTCAATGTTCTTTCCCCTCCCCAGGCTCTTTGAATAAGTGTCAATCATACTGAAAAAGTATTGACTACTCATCCTTCTCACATCAGTTGCAATTGATTGCTCCTTCAGTTTTCCACATTGGCCCTGTTGACTTAAAACAACTGCTTGACCTAGCTCCCTTGCCTCTTGGATCCCAGAAACTGTATTTAATAGAAACCTTATGTCTTAGTCTGTTTCGTGCTGCTATGACAGAGTAACACATACTGGGTAACTTACAATGAACAGAAATTTATTGGCTCACAGTTTTGGAGGCTGAGAAGTCCAATGTCAAGGTGCTGGCATCTGGTGAGGGTCTTGTTGCTATGTCATCACGTGAGAGGGCTGGGGCTAACCTCACCCTTTTATAATGACATTAATCCTACCCATGAAGCTGAGCCCTGATGGCCTAAACAGCTCTTAAAGGTCCCACCTGTTAATACTGTGCTAATGGCAATTAAATTTAACATGAGTTTTGGAGGACAAACAATCAAACTATAGCACCTGGAATCCATCTTCAGTATGTTTCCTTGGCATCCGAGGAAAGAGAGACACTAGCATTGTTATCTCCTATATGCAAGGCTGTGTTAGACTATTTAAAAATGCTCTTAATTTATTTAAAGCAGTCTAGTGAGATTGGTGTTATACTTATTTTACAAATGAAGAAACTTAGGCTCAGAGAGCCATTTTCTCTGAGTATAGGAAATTTCTTCAAAAGTTAGTGAAACAAGCATCAGCTATATCTATACTGTAATAGCTGGGATACCCAGCCTAAGAAGTACCAGCTAGTACAGCTGAGTGCTGTTTCTCCTGACATTGGTAATTGTTTGTAAATGACTAGACAGGTCTTTGCAGAGAAGAATCCTTATAGTTGCCTTACTTGTTTTGGGATAGAATGAAATGTGAATGAACAAGTTTGGTTTAGTCAGGACCAAATTGGAAAAAGGGAGCAAACTAAATTTTTTACTGCTCCTCTTCCACCCCTCAGTTCTGATAACTGTAAGTTAAATAGGCCTGAAGAAAATTCTACTGGTCCATCTCCAGGCCCTTGTGACATGATACTAGAAGCCATTGAGAGGGAGTTGTATTTTCCACATTAGTAATGGAAACAGAAGCCTTCTTCAAAGGGAACGTTGCGGGCTAGGGAGGTTTTATTTGGTATACAGTACCTCCTTCCAGTAAGCATGATTTGTTGTATTTCTGGCAACTGCTGCTATCCCTGTGAGAAAGAATGGAGTAGATCAAGAAGTATCTCCTTATTTAGACTGGATTCAAAGTATATTTACCCATGATTATTTAAAAAATTAGTCTCTCATTGTTGAGTTGTTGTATTAACAGATATTATCTCACCTGTGGTCTCTTTCTTGTGTGCCGGACTGTGAGTTTCTGTCCCCTGGTGCTAGGCTGCTAATGTCAGTAGCATGCTTGTTTGGATTTGTGTAGATCCCTGTTATTTGACTTCTGCTTAATGCTGGCCCTGTCTCTAGGTAGATTGATACCTGAAACCTTGAATGTACTTTCCTTTTATTTTTAGTCTTTGAGTCCCAAGATTATGTTCCCTTGTTGATGTGCCTATTTTTAGCTGTGGCTTTTTAATCTAATACCATTCTAATACCATGACTTGGCCAAGATTCTCAGTTCTGGCATTCTTCTGTTCAGTTTATCATCTCGCTGCCTGGACTGTTGTTTCTGGGTTTTTTTTTGGACTCTGATTCCAGGCCAATTCCTTGTGGTTTTTGAAGTGCTGAAGGGTATCACTAAGGCAGAAGTCATTAAAATACAGATTTGCTGGATAAAAGTAGTTTTCCAAGTCTTATATCCATGATTTTCAAACACTTTGTTGATTTTCTCTGTGTGTTTCTCCTTTCATGCTTTTGTGAAGTTTGAGGTGCTCGAAAAATTTGCTGAGTCATTTGTGTATTAACTAGAAAAATATTGCAGTTTCCATTGATGTAGCTAAGCTTTATTGCATATTTACTGCATATTTTAGTGCCATCAGCAGATTGGAGAGTTATCCCTTAAGCCACAGTTTTGAAGATTTAATTGATTGGTTTTAGCTTTTTCTCGAATCTTTCAGTGCGTACTCTTTAGATGCAAGGTATTTTACTTAGCTCTGTGGGGAGATCTAAAAATGTCTACTAAGGGAAGATAGATGGCTATACTGTAATATATAGTAGAAAGAGGTACAGAAGTGTTAGTGGCTTCTGCTTCTAGTTTATACTATCAAAGCCAGTAGATTGATATTGATGATGATGATGATGATGATAGCTAACATTTATTGAGTACTTCTACATACCCAGCATTGTTCTAAGCATTTTATTTATTTATTTTTCGAGACGGAGTCTCACTCTGTTGCCCAGGCTGGAGTGCAGTGGTGCCATCTTGGCCCACTGAAGCCTCCATCTCCCAGGTTTAAGTGATTCTCCTGCCTCAGCCTCCCAAGTAGCTGGGATTACTGGTGTGCGCCACCACACCCGGCTAATTTTTTTGTATTTTTAGTAGAGATGGGGTTTCACCATGTTGGCCAGGCTGGTCTGGAACTCCTGGCGTCAGGTGATGTACCTGCCTTGGCTTCTCAAAGTGCTGTGGTTACAGGTGTGAGCCACCGCGCCTGGCCAGCATTCTATATGTATTGTTTCACTTTATTCTCACATGAATTTATGTAAGCCTCATTTTATACATGAGGAGACTGGGACATCTTGATGTTAAGTAACTTGTCCATGGTCATCCAAGTAGGAAGAATAAAGCTATGCTTCTTTCCTCACCTGTGCTTCCCACCGAATTGTGCTGCCTCCTCATAGTAAATATGAGACCTTCTGTGCCCGGGTCCCTGCCCCACTCTGCATATGTCTTGTGCCACTCTCCTCTTCTCATTCACGCTATCCTCCGGCTATATTGAACTGCCTAGAGTTCTTTGAAGAGGACACTCTGCTTTTTATTGCCTTTGTGTCTTCACACTTGCTTTTTTGTCTTCCTGAAACACTTTTCTACCCCTGCTCTCTAAGACACCAGTTTCTTAGGAGCTTCCTCCCCAGGATAGAACTGTTCTGTCTTCTTTATCTAGCTCACTTTTGTTTAAATTGATTTAAAGGATGGCATCTTTTAATATTCTTATCAGACAGCTTCTTTGGAATTCCTCCCCAGACCTCCCTGCATGGATTTGATTTCCACACTGCTCCCCTAACAGTCTACACTTACTTTACATTAGCTCTTGAGTGTCAGATTGGATTTGAGACCAGGGTCTTAGTCTGTTATCTCAGCATATAGCCTGGTCACCTATTTGGTTAATGAATGCTTAGAAAGTATTTAGAAATGTAAGTTAAAATGCAGTTGAACTGAAAGTCCATTATTTGAAAAGCTTTCAAATGATCTTGTTATTTTGCAAAAACCATCAAGGGACTTACTTTACTCACAGTGTCTCAAGATGAGTACCACTTAATTAAATTACTTTTGAAGAGGCCAGTTTAGTAATTCAAGACCCTTGACTAGTCTGTAATCTTATGTGAGAGAGCATTCTTAATTTTTTGACCCAAAGATCTTTGTTTTTGTTTTTCCTTTTTCTATTGTACTATCCTAGGCCATTAGCTGTTCCCAAACTTTGCTCTTGAATGGGGTATAAGAGATTTTCCCTGGGTGTACTGCTGCAAACCTAAGTCTTGCCCCATCTCTGGTGTAAGTCAGTTTATTTGTGTAACTTATTTTTTTTGAGTCGAAGTCTTACTCTGTCACCTAGGCAGGAGTGCAGTGGTGTGATCTTAGCTCAGTGGCGAGATCTCGGCTCTGGTGCAATCTCAGCTCACTGCAACCTCTACCTCCTGTGTTTAAGTGATTCTTCTGCCTTCAGCCTCTTGAGTAGCTGGGATTACAGGCACCCGCCACTGCCCAGCAAATTTTGTATTTTTAGTAGAGATGGGTTTTTGCCTTGTTGGCCAGGCTGGTCTCAAACTCCTGACCTCAGGTTATCCATCCTTCTCCGACTTCCAAGGTGCTGGGATTATAGGCATGAGCCACTGTGCTCAGCGTGTTTGTGGAACCTCTGTCTGGAAGTCTAAAAAGAGCTGTAACATGTCAAGAATCTTCATCCAGTTCTGCTACATTTTCTCTATCTAACCATAGTCTGTAAACTTGGAAACCTTTGTCTTTTTGATTCCCATTATTGCTTCCTTACCAAGTATGGCCTGCTTTGACTCTCCCATGTTTCTTTAATGCAGCCGAGTTTCTCTGTCTCCCCTGTTGTGACTGTAGACCATGCTGGCGCCACGTCTTGCCTGTGTACTGCAACAACTTATCTCCCTGTACCCAATATAGATCCCCTCTAGTCTTTCTTCAGACAAGCAAGAATCATCATCTTATATCTCAAATGGATTATTTATTTACAGGGTTGTGGGAGGGATGGGAGGCAGTTGAGTGTGGTAATAAAAGGTTAACATGAGAGATCCTTGTAGTGATGACGCTGTTCTGTATCTTGTGTCAGGAAACTGGACAAATGGTGGTACACTGGGATTATTTCTTAGAACTGCATATGAGTATACTTTTATCTCAATAAAATGTCAGTGAAAAAGACTACTATCCTGTTTGAAAGTTTTCAGTGCTTTCTTCTTCCTCTTAGAATAAAGACTAAAGTCCTTCATATGGTCTTCTGTGATCTGCATCATCTGGCTTACCTCTCCAGCCTTGTTTATTTGATACCAGTTTCTTGCTTGTCTGTCCTCCAGACACAATGACCTTCTTTCACTCTCTTTAACATGCTGGGTTCTTCTCACAACTTTCCTTTTGCCCAGGGTGTTGTTAGGATGTCACAAGATACTCGGGATTTTTTTTAATAGCAACCCTAATTTGTATACCGACGTTTATTTGTGTGGTTCTTTAATTCATATCTTTTACAGGATTCCCTGGGGCAGGGTCTGTGTCTTTATCCCCAGCACACAGTACATGTAAGACATGAAAGACGCTGTTTTTCTCTCTAAGCCTTTGTTGTCTTATTAGTATTTCAGAAGCACTCTGGATACATAGGCCAGGAGAATAAGGTCCTAATCCAGAAATCTAACTTATGCTTTCCTTTCAGATCATGAGTTTGAATTTCTCTCATATTGAGAGGTACGATATCATATCTAAAACCAAACTCTTTCAGGTCACAGGAGCATTTATTAGTATTAGAGGAGGGACAGGGTATGATTGAGCAAGGTTAGTACTCTTATCCTGATATTTGAATCTACCAAAGAGCCACCCCAGGCTCTGGCTTACTGCTTTCTGGGAGAGGGCCAGCTTTGGATATTTGAGTATGTGGAGTTAATTTGGAGCTTAAATTCATCAGCCTTCTGAAGGGGCATGGCTCTTTTCTTTGGTGTGGCAGAATCCTGTGTTGCCATACCGGTCTTGGCCTACCAAAAGTATTGTCTCAGTTGTATGAATGTGGGTGTATGACTTGGAGACTAGGAATTGCCACTTTCTTGGTTGTGGACAATAGAATCTACTCCAGGTAGTTTAAATAGTAGGAGGTATTGGTTAACATTTACAATTTTTGCACATAGAATTTCTGGCAAGACCAGACAACTGATCTTGGAATCTAACAGAGGTGGAAGCAATGCAGTCAGAAGAAATGCTCAGTGACACTGAAGGACTGTTTGTGCAGAGGGCCATGGCTGCTGCTGCCTGCCATGAAGTTAGAGACCAGACATCAGAACCATTGGAACTTCTGCTAAGTTGCTGTGGAAAAACCATATGTCTTTCTGATCAACTGAGTTTGACATGAGAGCTGCGTGGCTTCCTGATTACAGAGTGCCACTCCAGGCTCTCAAGTCTTGCACAGGTGTACCTACTTGGTACAAACTATGTCACATGTGAGACCTTAGTTGCAAGGGAATCCAAGAAATACAGTTGTTTTAGCTCTCCAGTCTAATAGCAAGAAAGTGTGCTAGAACCTGATGCTGTGTGAGCTAGTCTTCCTTGTCTGTTGTAGAAGATTAAAGGTTGACAGGCCTCCTTTGCCAGTGAATGTTTTACTTGGATATAGTGCAAATGATTGAGCTTGGTACTACTTGTTAGGAATTTAACATGGAAATATATAACATGAAACAAGGTCATTTTGTTCCTTTAGATTTTCAAGTGGTGGATTTTGCCTGTACTGAGTTATGTAATTTATAGATCTATATGGTTTTGCATAATACCCATATATTTGCATACTCATTTGTGGAATGTTGTTATTCTGATCAACAAATGTGGACTATCTCATACTAAGGTGAGACCTAGCCATACAACAAGCCTAATACAGTCAGATCAGGGAGTTCACAGACTTGATGTGGCCAGTGTTTTTCAGTAGAAGTAATGCGTTAAAGTCAGCTTGTTAACGGATGTTAAGTGTGGCACCCCAAATTTACATGTGCGGTATCTGCCACATCTACCAGCATGAAGTTCCCAAAGGGGGAAGGTATTCAGAAAGTCCAGGAATTTGCTTTTTTGGCACACTTTCATGTTGATTCTTAAGGATTCTTCCTTGGTGAAGAAGCACTGATTCAGTGGGTCAGTATTAACCATTTTGTTTTGTTGTCATTGAAAACTTTGGACTGTGTTTAAATTTGCAGCCATTATTTCTTACATTAAAAAGTTTTGAAAATGGATGCTTCTTTTACAGGGGCAGAGTTACCAGGGCAGGTTATCTCCATGGCAGCTTCTACTCTGGCAAACTTGGCCATCTCTATCACAGGGTATGAATCAAGCAGTGAAGACCAGCTCTCCACTCAGCCTGCAGGTGACTGATGTTCTGGTGACATTCAAGGTTATTCTGGAAAATAAAATGTCAATAGAATGTAAAATTTTGGACACTAGCATCACAAAATGCTACTTCTGCTGATCCTTCATGTATTCTTTTTGGTTCTTATTTTTATACCCTTTTCCCTCTCATCTTTGTACTCATATATCACTTTTTAAATACATTTCATTATTTACCTTCTTGAGTGTCTTATCTTGGTTCTTTGTTCCTTCCTTTTTAAAAAGGCTTTTCTTATTTTTCTTTTGTTCTTCATTGCTTTTTTTCCTTTGTTTTCCTTTTCTCAGTCTCCATTTACCTTTCCCACATTTCCACCCACTTTATGCATATCTTATCTTGACTTCTTACTTTCCATTTCTTTCTTCTACAACTGTCAGTTCTCCTCCATGATTTTATTTTGCTCTGTCTCTTCCTCTTGCTTTTTCTTTTGTTCCCTTTCCCCAACCCTTTTTTTGGGGAAGACTTTTATTTTCTCTCTTGCAGTCATTCATTTCTCTGGCATTCTTTCTCTAAAAGTTTGCATGCTTCATATGTTAATACATTGACCCCTAAAACAGACCTCCCTGGTTGTTTTGGATTCATTGTCCCATGTGGCCTGGCTTTGGGAGTTGTAGGCTCCGGAGGAATCCAGTATGTAGATTTGATTTATATCGGCTGTAGAGTCATGCTGTACTCTTGCAGAGTTCAGGAATGTCAAAGGCCACCTCGGTCTGTGCTGAGAGGTCCATTAGGGCCAGAGGTATTTGGAGTTAGGGAATATTTAGAGTGAATTCTCCTTGAAGAACTGACTTTAGAAATGTCAGCTAAGAGAAAGGAATTTGGTATAGTAGGAACACTTTATTTTTCTTGCATATGGAATCATGTTTCCAAAGTGGAGAGGAAATGAGGTTTTGGTTTTGGACTTACTCTTCCAAGTATCTGTCACACCTACCAACATGAAATTCCCAAATTAGACCAATACTCAGAGCAAAGTCAAACAAAAGCATCTGTTAACTAGCTTGGGCTTTAGCCCTGAACTTAAGGGTGGAATGTTGGTCCTAATGAGGTGAGCTGACTTACCAGGGTGCAAGTGATCTCAGTAGTAAAAATTTACTCATAGCTGAACATTTAACATTAAAAACCCTAAGGAAATTATGATATAGCACTTAGTGGACTACTGTGTGGTATGAAATTTGCTTATGAAAATTATTAAACCCCAGGGAAGTCATTCATTCAAATACTTAGTGAGCACCTCCTATATATTAGATACTATTGTATGTGCCAGGAATTCAGTGGAGGGAGAACAAAACAGGCAAGGTCTTCGCTCTGGTGGAGCTGACTTTCAGCTGAAGAGAAAGAATGAGAAAGGATAAGTGGAACATGCTACAACTATGTAAAAGACCATGGGGAAAATGTGAGGTTCGGATTATGGGAGTTCTTATTTCTTTTCTTTTTTCTAGACTTTCTGATGTATGATACTTTTGTAATTAACAATCTATAGGTTCAACCAGATCTGTATGATGACATGCTTTGTTATTAACATTTTTTTCTAATGGAAGGCAAAATGCAATTTTTAGGATCTTAGTAATTTTCATTAGGTATATATAGACTAATACTACTTTAAGAGTTATATGATTTCTGATGTATATGGTATATCTTATTAAAACTAGGAGATAGAAATAATAGCATTGTATAGTAAAATGTAGCATAATAGTTGCATTGTTAGAAAACAGTGCCTCATATGAAATAATCCAGTATGGTTTCCTTTATTTGAAAATCGTAGGCCAGGCGTGGTGGCTCAAGCCTGTAATCCCAGCACTTTGGGAGGCCGAGGCGGGTGGATCACGAGATCAAGAGATCGAGACCATCCTGGTCAACATGGTGAAACCCCGTCTCTACTAAAAATACAAAAAATTAGCTGGGCATGGTGGTGCGTGCCTGTAATCCCAGCTACTCAGGAGGCTGAGGCAGGAGAATTGCCTGAACCCAGGAGGCGGAGGTTGCGGTGAGCCGAGATTGCGCCATTGCACTCCAGGCTGGGTAACATGAGTGAAACTCCGTCTCAAAAAAAAAAAAAAAAAAAAAAAAAAGAAAATCGTTACCCCAGAAATCTGTCATTGTTTTTATATCTCATTCATTTTTTGTATCTTCTATCTGTTTGAAAGCCTTGGGTTCTTGTAAGATTAATTGGTTCCATTTTAGATGATATAACGCCGAAAAGCTTTCTTGTGTCAGAAATACATATACATACATCTAATCGAAAGTTCTATTAAGAGGGATTTTTAAATATAGAAGCTCTAGTATATGTTAGCAGTCGTTTCTGTAAATAGTTTGAATAACTTTTATGGGATAATTATAATTCTTAGCTACTTTGTCATGTATTTTGTTTTAATGACTCCCAGTTCTATCACCAACTAACTTATTCTTCCTAGATTAAGCACCGTTGGCATTGTAATTCTCCACATGTTTTTCAGTGCATATGCAAACATAGATTCAAATATTTTTGTGTTTTTTAACCCAGTGTAATCATACCATATCAGCACATTTTGAAGGCCTGAAACAGGCTGGCCTAACAAGTGGCTCTGTATTCCTGTTTCCTCATGTGGACTAATACGGTGTGTGGTGTTTTTCTTTCTCTTTTCAGAAGCAGTGGACAGGGAAGAATCCCCTCCAACATTATCTACCTCCCCTTCACCCTCCTCCCCTTCACCCACTTCCCCTTCACCCACTCTGGGCAGACGAAGGCCCGAAATAGGAACGTTTCTTAGAAAGAAGAAAACTAGTGACATCTACTTCGTGTCTCTGGTCTGGGCCATTGTCGTCGTGCAGATCTGGTTGAACTTGTGGATCGTGCAGTTGCTGCCAGTGCCGATTGCAGGTTGTTATCTGGTTAAGTATGATCTCGTCTCGTCTTTGAAGATTGTTTTCTTATTTTTTTTTACTTTGGATTTTAATATTTGAGTTAAATTTACTGTCTTGCAAAGTAAAACAATCTTATGTTTGCATTTAAATAGTATACAAACACCATTTTGTTAATGTATTACCTTGATACATCTTTAATATTTTACTTTTAAGCTCAAAAATGTATTTAGCCTCTTAAAATTTCATGTGGTATTTGAGATTAGTAGCTCCATGTAGAGATTTGACTGTTTAGCCATCCATGATTCTGTGGAGGAGAATGTTAACGACCATCTGTGTTTTGAAATTTGAAGATCAAATGATTTTTTTTTTTTTTTTTTTTTTTTTTTTTTTTTTGAGATGGAGTCTTGCTCTGTTGCCCAGGTTGGATTGCAGTGGCACAATCTTGGCTCACTGCAACCTCTGCCTTCTGGGTTCAAGCAGTTCTCCTGCTTCAGCCTCCTGAGTTGCTGGGACTACAGGGCTGTGCCACCACACCTGGCTAATTTGTATTTTTAGTAGAGACAGGGTTTCACCATGTTGGCCAGGCTGGTCTCAAATCCTAACCTGAAGTCATCCGCCCACCTCTGCTTCCCAAAGTTCTGGGATTACAGGAGTGAGCCACCGTGCCCAGCTGAGATTGAATTATTTTTGAGAGCTACTCTTAGGGAAGCATATTTTACATTGCCTTTTTAATTCAGAGGAAATGTAGGCTTTGAGAAATATATGGATGCAAAGTCTTGCGATTTGTTTGGCAGAAAAATTGAATTACATGTCTATATGTATGTATTATATGTGTTACATCAAAATGGAATCATAGTTTTCCATATTCTATTGAATCAGGTCTTTGTATCTTAATGCTGCCGTAATTTGAGGCCCACCACTATTGTTTTGATTCTCTCTAAAACTGTCTTTCTTCTAAGAATAAAAAAAGTAAGGAAGCCTTTTCTCTGACAGGTGCATTGTAGAAACATCGTTTACTTAATACTTTTCCTGATTACTGGGCTTTCTTCTTATGGCAGCCATATTCTGTGCCAAATTTATTATGTCCTTAGTGGCTGCTGTGGATTTTGCTATCCAAGTACCTCCTGCATTGATTATTCCTCATTTCCTATGTCAAGGTTTTTCACTGTTGATTAAAATGTAATCTGATTTTTGGAAGCTGTTCTCCACCATAGTTTACAAGTCTAAACTTATTGTCCTATTTACCTTCTAGATCATTAGCTTTCATCACTCATTTTTATTTTTCCTCACTACATTGGATAGTTAGTTAAATAGGCATTTTTTTTTTTTTTTTAACACTTATTATGACCAGAGCATTCTATAGTGGTGCATGTCCTCAGGAAGTATACAATATAAAAATGGTTGAAGTTTGTATCTTGGTTGTTTTTTTTTTTTTTTTTTTTGGAGACAGTGTGTCACTTTATCACCCAGGCTGGAGTGCAGTGGCACAAACATGGCTAACTGATGCCTCGATCTCCCAGGCTCATGCAAGCAATCCTCCCACCTCAGTTTCCCAAAGTGCTGGGATTGTAGGTGTGAGCCACTGTGCCCGGCCTGTATCTGCTTCTTGTGTCCTCAAATAGAACTTCTGTTAGGCAGTTGGAACAAGATATAGTTTTAATTAAGCAAGTCACAAAGCCGATTCCATGGTCATGCTTTCTGTTAAACTGAGTAAAACAGTTTAAATTGCTCTACTGGCTTGTTCTGTACTTTTTTGATGATTTCAATTTTTGATGATTTTTCAGATAATTTCATTATGATGGCAAACTATGTGAAAGGGTGTTGCAACTCTCTTTTCCTTGAAGTTTGTTAGCAGGAATTTCATTTTTTTTAGTCATAGCTTAACCTGGTCATCATAGGAGTTTGACATGATCCTGGGAGAGCAGGCTGTGAATAAGGTGGCCCCTAAAGGCTTTTCTACAGCTTGTAATTACCCTGGACTTACTGAAACTATAGAATTTCTTCTAGGGCCTTTCTAGGGATTTAAAAATGATAAGGAAGGAGTTGTTGAACTGGTGTGTAACACTGAACTCATGGTTCAGTGTAGCAAATTGTGTACCTTTACGTTGTAAGGCCAGAGCTAAGAACAGAAATCTCTAGAGGCAGGCAAATTATATAGTGATCGAGATCCAGGGTCCAAACTTCAAGGTAAGACTCACAGTTAAATAACACTTCCTTCTTGCCCTGCCACCTTCTTAGTTGGCTTCTAACAGGAAGCTTGACCTCTACTTGAAGGGTCATTGCACTGCCCAACTCCAGGAGGAGACAGTGTGGTCTGAGAGTGGTCCCCACTGAAGTTGCAGTGCACAGCCTTGGGCCATTTGTAGCAGCCCTGCTAGTACTCAACGTACTGATTCCCCATTTGATGCTGCTCTCGACATCTGAACCCTGGCATCTGTTTAGATGTTGAGATCAGCATCAAACGGGGAATCAGGAACAATACCCTGCATTGGTACAAAATCATGATGCATATGGAATACCTTATACTTTTCTGGTCACTAAATAACAAACACCTAAGGAAAAGAAGAACATTTGACAAGAGCACCTGTAAAAGCCAAGGAGATGAGGAAGTGTCAGTTGTTTATATTCTTTACTTAGGAAGGGGGAGTATCTGAGGAGCCAGAATTGTAGTCACTGAAATCTTCACGATAAGAGTATTTTATGTTTATATGGGCTGTAAAATAACCCCCGACTCCTTCAGGGGTTTAGACTTTGCGAAGAAGGTAATATATATAGGCAAGTGAGGTGGTTTGAAAAGTTACTTGGTCCTATTCCATCTCTTTGGCATACTTTGAATCCCACCTTACTTTTTAACATTGATTTTTATTTTAACACTAGCTTTGCTGTTTCAGAAAGTTCATGTGAAATTAAGGAATCTTTTCATGTTACAACTTTTTAATCTACATTTTATTTATATATGTATTTTTTTTTATCTTCTTTTAGTCTGGATACTGAAAAAGCTTGTCATTCACTTTGGAGTTGTGGACTTCCTGGAGAAACACTACCATGTGTGGTGGGGTATTATAGAAAGCTTCCTGAAGGAGCGGCAGGGAGCTCTCGCGCCTTGGCCCATTGTTGGGCTTGGAAAATTCTTGTTAAAAGTTGATAGCAAGGTATTGTATTTTAAGGACTTGGGCTGTCTTAACGGAGTTAATGTATTTCATGGTTTGAAATCTTCCATTCCATGGTGTTTATATTGTAATTGTTGATAACCCATTTAATATCTATGATGAAAGGTTTAATGTTTAGAATTATGATTTACATAAGGATAAGATGGGTTTACTTTAAATAAGGCTTGTGTAAGTATTTTTTCCTCATAAAAGTGGGAGAAATGGATCTTATGATTTGGATATTATTATTTAATTCCCTCATTGTATTAGGACTAAATTGAAATCCAAAGAGGTTAAGTGATTTGCCTAAAATTATGGAGCTAGGTAGTGGTTCAGTTTAGTGAATATCTTTATGGTAATACCCATATGTCAGATACTGTATTAAGTCCTACAGAAAATCAGATGAGTCATAGAAAACCAGATACAGAAGCCTTGTTTACTGGGGAAAGACAGCAATTTATAAATATTCAGAGATGGTGGTTAGATTTGGAGCCTTAGTGGTTAAAGAGCATGGAGTATGAATCCATAAAATTCCTTAACCTTTCTGGGCCTTGTTTCTGTACTAGTGAAATGGGTACAGTAGCACCTACCTCAGAATGATGGTAAGGATTAAATGAGGTAATATATGTACAATCCCTAGGTCAATGCCTGGTACCTAGTACGCTCTGTGTAAGTGTTAGGAATTTGTGTATGAAAATGCGTATGGGATACAGTGGCAGCACTGAGTAGGAAATGACTCACTGTTGATAGGGTCATGAGAAAGGGAAGGAGAGCAGAGGAAGTGATACTGGAGTAAGTTTGAAGCACGGGCAGGAGTTTCTTAGGTAGACACGGCCAGAAGGGCAAGCAGATGGAGCAGTGCAAAGGCGTGAAGACTCTAAGCCTACGAGCATGCTGGGGGGGGTTTATATATTTTTAGTTGTTGGATTCCCAACAGAGGTGCGGTTATCATCATTTCTAATCGTTGTATATCTTAAAGGAGTACTACATTCTCTTGATTTTAAAACTTTGATGTATTACAGTTTTTCCACCCCTAGTTTTTCCTTTGTCTGGGACAGTTTCCTTCTCATGCTTTCCTTTTCATTTCTTTTCATACTATGATTGCATTCTCTAATGATATTCCACTGTTCTTATCTTCTCTTTCTCACCTTACCCCCTATCCTCAAGCTCTGGCACTGGCTAAATAAGAAGGTAAATGAACACCCAGATGTTGATTTTTACTATTGAATTCTGTAACAGCCCCTGTATCTCCTTTCTCACTCTGTGTTTCTGTCCAGGTGTCAAACTAAGTTTCTGTTTTCAAAGTTTTAATTATAAGCTATGGAAGGTCATGAAGCATGAATACTATCACAGTATAATTTGCTGAAAACTCAGCAAAGGCTGTGTAGGATATGGGTGGTATCTTCTTGCTCAAGTGTTTGTAAGAAGTTCTGTCTCGTAGTCCTTTTCTCTACTGTAAATGATTTTCATTCCTTTAAGTTCTGTAAATGTGGCTCAGCCTGATATTCTAGTCTCCTTTGGTGTGTGAAAGCACATTAGGCAATGGTTATTATAAGGGTAAGAGAGAACTCTCTATTTGCTACTTTTTAAAATAAATGGCACAGGAAGTTTTTAAAAAGACAAATCTGTGAAATATTTGTATGGTTTCATTGGCTGATAATTTAATATATTATCTTTTTTTAAATAACTAGTATTTCAAGATTTATTTTTAACTTAAAACAGATTGTAGTCATCGCCTGTGACATCGAATTTTGTGTTTTCTCCAAGGTATGAGGTTGCGTTTATGATAAATGCTTCACATGATTGGAATTATAATAGGTATACTTTTAATAAATTTAATAATGGCTAATCCAGACATATTAGGAATGCTGAACCTTGGCATATAGTCCACATATTGTAATGTTCGAATTAATTGTAATGAATCAAATTACCAGGCATGGTGGCACACACTTGTAGTCCTAACTACCCAGTAGGCTAAGGCAGGAGGATTGTTTGAGCTCAGGAATTCTAGGTTGTAGTGAGCAGTGATTGCACGTTGCATTCCAGCCTGGGTGACAGCAAGACCCTGTTTCTTTAAAAAAAAAAAAAAAAAAAAAAAGTAATAATAATTTCAATGAATCTCTAGGACAGATAGCAAGCGATGACATCATTTATATATGTTGTGTTTAAACATAATAAAACTATATATGTTAGTGTTCCTTAGAAATATTATATCAGGCCTTCTTGAAAATAGATCAAAATGAGACTTTTGAATGGGATTAGGATTTTATTTTTTTCTGTTGAAATGGAGGAGAGGGGAGACAATGCCTAATGTTTTGAACTTTGGTTGAAAAGAAACCTTGTGTAAAATAAGCACCCCCACACTCTCACATGGCTGTGTATATCTCAATTCCCTATAAAACTAGTATGGGCAAGTGAGTTCAATCCTGGCAAATGATGTACAAATATAAGTCATGTTTTAAAATTTTGATCAAAGAAGGTGGTTTCTAAAAAAATTTTTATTTGTTTTAATTGTTTTTTAGAGATGGAGTCTTGCTCTGTTGCTCAGGCTGGAGTGCAGTGGCACAATAATAGCTCACTGCAACTGTGAACTCCTGGGCTCAAGCTATCAAAGTAGATGGTTTTGCACTTTTCTCCAATTTGTGTTATATTGAAATGAAATTGCCTTCAAGAGATGGGGGAAAGGAGAACTAAATTCATTGGATTTAATTTGATTTAACTTTGGTGGACTAAATGAATTAGATTACCTAATTTATGAGCCTAATTCATAACTGAATCATTGAGTTCGTTTTAAAGTATCTCTACGATCAAGTAACTTTTTTCATTTCTTTGATGATTCCATGTAACATAATAAAGTATTGGTGTAAAGTTAGAGTAACTCTGAGATTTTGAGTGGGTGTATTTTAAGAAAGGAAATTCATAAGTTGAGAACTATTTTATTACATTACATCTCAGAGTCAGAAAATTGCAGCACTGGGTAATTTTGTTATGTAAAAATTTCAAGTGGAGTGAATTAGGAAGCCAATTCAAGAGAAGAGAGGGTGAGAGAGCACACATCATGGTTAATTGAAATGTAACCTATTTCTCAAAAGAGTTAATTGTTTTATTTCTTTTCTTGCCTTTTTTTAAAATCTGAGACAGGATCTTGCTCTGTCCACATACTGTAATGTTTATTTTTAACTTAAAACAGATTGTAGGCTGTGCAGTGACGTGATCCTAGCTCCCTACAACGTCCACCTCCCAGGCCGAAGCAGTCCCCTCACCTCAGCCTCCCAAGGAGCTGGGACCACAGGTGTGCATCACCATGCCTGTTTTTTGTTGTTGTTGTTTCTGTATTTTTAGTAGAGATGGGGTTTTGCTATGTTGCCCAGGCTGGTCTTGAACTCCTGAGCTCAAGTGATCAGCCCTCCTCAGCCTCCCAAAGTGTTAGGATTGCATGTGTGAGCCACTGTGCCTGGCTTTGTTTTATTTCTTAGTATTGATTATTTGTACCCAAGTGGAATTTTGTTTAAAAACAAAGCAAAATGAAAATTTATAGGCCCAGAATAATGTAAGAGAAGAAAAACTCAGTAGTGGAATACTTCCTTAATAGCTTGATAAATAAGGCCAGTTAGTGTAGAAGTTTTAGAGTGTCTTTTGGTGTAACTATAAATGTACTGACATCTCTAAATTTAAAAAATGCATGCCCTTCATTCACATTTGAAACATTCAGATTGCCATTTTAAAATTATTTCTCTTCTCTTTTAGAAAAATAAGCCTTAAAAATTAAAGTCACTTCTCAGTCTTTCAGCATAGAAACATTGGGGAAATTTACAGACTTTGTGCAATTTCCATGTAAAGGCAGGTGGTTTTGTGTCCTTTGCCTGAAGCAGAACATGGGACAGGATCACCCTGGTGAGATATCACCTTTAGCTTTTGGTCCCATTCTCCATTTATTGCTTCCTCTTTGTGTTTCTCTTTGGTGTTTCTTTGTGAGTCTTGTTCTATTCAGTCTTTCAAGGAGTTGGTTCTTCTTTTCCTCCATCCACGTTTTTTATCCTCTTTGGTTTTCTTCCTCTTTTGATCCTTAGTTTTATGTACCAACTCCCCCTGCCCACACTTTTTTTTCTTGACCTTCTCTGTTTCCTTTTCTTCTTTAATAAGTCTTAGTCTCTGTTTCTTCTTCCCACTCTTTCCTCTCTCTTACCTTCTCCCTTCTTGTTCTGTTCTCAGCTAACTTAACTGGCCACATGTGACGAACACAACAACAACTTCTTAGTTTCTTTTTTGAGCATCTTAATTTTGTTGATTTTAAATTTCAGTGAAACATCCAACCTTCACTGTCGTCCCTTGGATGTACATTTTTATTTAGGTGACTCTGAATTCTTTTCAACCTTTATGGCTTGTGATAGAAAAATTTTACCCTAACTGAAAACTTAAAAATTTGATATTATAATGTCAATGTACATAATATATTTTTGAATATTCTATGTTTTATATGTTAAAAATACTCAAACATGTTTCTAAATAGAGTATTATTTACATTCAAAAATATATTTCAGGATGTGACTTTTCTGATTAAAAAAATAGAGGCTCCAACATTATTTTCAGAAATTGTAATTTGTGAATACAAATCTAGTCTTAATTCTGAAGTTATTTATGCTTGGTTATTCAAATGCATAGTGATTGAATACTTACCACGTGCCAAGCACTTAGGATTTTGGAGATATAAAGAGGAGTGATACAAACCTAGCTCTTTCCTCAGGAAGCTGCCTCAAGAGCTAGTTTTTCATTTGGTTTCTGATTGTGAAAGTTTTCAGTTTCACTGATTTTAGAATTTAACCTCAAAATATGACATCTGACCTTCCATATCTTAGAAACCTGTTATTCCTTTTTTTTTTTTTTTTTTAGTTTCTGCATTGTGTTTGATGCTTTGGTAGCATGCACTGAAAATTAACTCTTCTGTTTGCAGCTGTAATTGTCAAGATTAAAGATTAACTTTATCTTTGAGTTCACTTTAGCATCCATCTCTTAGTGACAGTGTCCTTGATGAAAAACAGATAAGGCAGGGGGGCAGGGGAGCACAAGCTCATAAACATTGAGTGAAAGTAAATGCTGCAGAAGTCATGTTGTTTTTTTAACCAACATTCTTTATTTTTGGTTGTTTAATTCACCATTTGGAGAGCATAAATCAGATTTAAATTAAGAATAAGAATAACTTTAGATTATAATTAAGAATAACTTATTTAGCAATGCTGTTGTTCATGCTGGGGTTGAGGGGTGCACTGTGGTGTTTCAGCAGTTATTCATATAGTTAAAAGCAGTTTTGAAATGTTAGGTGGTAGCTTTGCATGACAGGCATTCTCGCAATCAAGTATGTATTCTGAAAACACAAGTTGTTTAAAATGTAGGATTATTTGTGGTTGTGAAAGATGAGGGAAGTTATAGCAAGACAGAATGTCAGTATTTAGGGAAAGCACAATTTTAATTATTGATTAAGGAACAGCTACTACATTGACTTTTATATTTGTATCAATTTAATTGTGTCATAAAGCTTATGTTTTCAGAAGAATAGAAACTTCAAGTAGAATATCAGATTTTAAAAAGCATTTTATGTATTATGAAACATTTGAAACATGAAAAGATGTAAAGAATATGCATTTATCTACTAACGACTGCCCGATTAATAAAACAAATTAACCTGAAGCCTGTTTTGTGCCCTTCCTTGATTGTGCATTCACCTTGCAACCCCTCACTCCTCGGGCAACTGTTATTTTTAATTTGTTATTTATCATTGCCTTAACATTAGATTTTTAAAATTACTGCCTTTGTAATTATAATGATATCAAATGGAAAAAGTATTTTGAATGCAGCTCCTCCTTTAATTTGCCCCAATTTTATTTGCATTTTTAAGGCTATGCCTTTATTATTAAAGGCATACTTTTGCTAAAGCCATGTATATTTGCTAAACTGTTGGTACAGCTTCATGAGATTTTAGGTCAGCTAACAGATTGTTAATATTTTGTTTAGAATACTTACCAGGTTATAAATTACAATTTGAAACATAGATAACCTACAGTTTGAGAATTCGAACATAGTTATGGGTTATGTTGAAATTGACTGTCTTTTTCTTAGCTATGACAGTAATAAACTGTATAACAACAGCAGTGAAGAGTACTGTGAAGTTTCTAAAGTTGCTTACAGCTTTTATTGCTTTAATTATTATGCCATAGTTTGCTTTGCTATGCGGAAGATCCTGTTTTGTTTTTATGATAATTGAGTGTATATATTTTTAAAGTACTTTAAAGTAATTCTCTTTTTCATTTTTATGCAGATGATCATCTGGTTGGAGAAGATGTTAGATAAAATAATTAGCATTTTCATCATATTTTTGTTAGTGATAGGAACTCTTCTTTTAGCCCTACTCCTGACTGCAAAGGTAGAGTATAACAATTACTATTCTCATTAATAAACCCTTAATTGTTAGAATCGTAGTCTGGATAAGATGCTAATAGAAGCAGCATGGAAAATGTTGACTTACAAGTATGTACAATAGCTAAAGCATTTATGATTTGTATGTTACTAATTTTGCCATGAATTTGCGTAGTGTGTTTCCTTTTCAGACCTCTTTTACATGCATTTTTATTTTATCATCAAAACCCTCAGGAGTAAATACAAATGAAAAAAATGAGATAATGAAGAACAACCCACTTTTTTAAAAAAAATTAATAGGAGAATCAGGACCTGGTGTCAGGAATCCTAATCTAGTTAGTACTCTTCACAGGATCAGAATTTGCTGATTAGCACCTTCTTTCCTTGTCGCATTGATTCTTCTGCTGATACATACCATAGCACCTTGATTTCTCACTTTCCAGGACCTTCCAGCTTACATTTCCTCTTCCCATTTTAATCTCATCAATGAAAATTATTCTGTAAAGCACACCTAAAATGTTATCTTTATAGTGATATCTCTCACTATTTTTTTTAAGGGTTATCAAGTCTTACAAGTTTTTTCCCCCCACTTTTATGGTACATTTCAATTTTTATTTTATCTGAACTGTGTTGAACTCCACAGCCCAGATTTTGGTATGTTGCTTCAAGGAATTGCTAAAGCTTATGTGAAACATGGATACAAATTTTTTTATACCTTTAGTCTCATAGAGACATGTTAGTAGCTATAATTGTTAGATAATCTAATTAACCAATTTGCTAAAGAATTGCATTATTTCTTAAGTGGCGTCTCCGCTTGGAAGTCCTATTCTTAGTCTCAGCTTCAGTACACCCTCCAACTGTCTTCTCATTTGCTTCTAAAAACCTCCTCTTCTAGTACTTCCGTTTCAGTCTCTGTATGGTTCCTATCTGTTCTTTGGGTATTAATTATATATAGTCACTTACATATACTCTGCAGACTTACTTAGAGGTTTTGTTTTTGTCATATTTTGCCTAAACCTGCTACTGTGCAATCTTCCGTTCTAGTTCTTTCATTAGAGAAAGGTTTCATTGATATGGTCTTTCATTTTCCTTTCTCCTCTCTCCTACACTTCTATTCTACTTTTCTTTCTTTGTCCCTTTGCATAGTGCCTTTTGCCTGGCCATCTCAGTTTTATCTTTTAAGTCCTTTTTCTTTGTTCATCGCCTGCTTCAGTAAGCTTTTGTTTCTCTGAACTTTGATAACAAATATTACTGAACCATTTCTTTCTGGTGTAGAATTCATGCAAACTGACCTTTTGAGGGACCCTTATTAGTTATCTAATTCATTCTCCCAGCCAATAAAGCTGTAATTCTCTAAAACTTCCATGACAGTATCTACTTGAATGTTTAATAGACAACTCAAATGTAACATGTCAGAAACTGAATTCCAGACCTTCCTCTGCTTGTCTGTTCTTCTCATAGTCTTCAGGGACAGCTCCATTCTTCTGCTTGCTCAAATGGAAAGCCTCAGGATCATCTTTGACTACTGTCTTTGTTTTGTATCCACATCCAGTTTGTCAGAAAATCCTTTTTGGCTCCACCTTACTAATATGTCCTGGGATAATAGCAGGGTGAGGATGTCAGGCGATTCCTTTCCACAGAATCAAGAAAAAAAACAGCATAAAATTATTAAAAAACGCCGTTTAAAGGCATTAGAAAATGACCAGGTAGGCAACAACTAGGAAAGCATTCGTTGATGAAAAGCTGCTACTGTAGCTGGTAAAAACAGGTACTTTTTCTTTACAGGTAAAAACAGGTGGCATTCTTGCATGGGTAGCAAAAACCTGCAGCTTTTCTTGAAGGAAGTGTTCTTTGATGCACAGATGTGTTTAGGTTTAATGTAGTTCCATTTGTCTGTTTTTGCCTTCGTTGCCTGTGTTTTTGGTGTCAAGTCCAACTAGAAATGAGCAGAGCCTCAGACACCTGTGGCACAATAGCAGACGTTCTAGCAGACATGTAGTAGGCATCCCAGAAGATGAGAAGAGGAAGAGAAAAAAGTGGAAAAAATTATTTGAAGAAATACTGCTAAAAAATTTTCCATGTTTGGTGAAAAACATTAAGAGATCCAAGAAGTTCAACAAACCTTCAGTAGAATAAGCATACGCAAACACAGAACCATACCTAGATACATCATCATCAAACTGCCAAAAGACAGATAAAAAGAAAATCTGAAAGGAAGCAAGAGAAAAATTAAACATCACAAACAGGGGAAGCATACACTTAGTGACTTGATTCTCTTATACACAGGAAAGACTAAAAGACATTGGAGTGACATATTTAAAGTCATGGGGAAAATCTCTGTCAAACAGTACTTTTATGGTCAGTGAAAATCTTCTTTCAAAGTAAAGGCAAAATGAAAACGTTTCTAGATAAATAGATACTGAATTTGTTGTTAGCAGACCTGCACTTATATGGAATGCTAACAGAATTCCTTCAGGGTGAAGATAAATGACTCCAGAAGTAATCTGGATCCAAAGAAAGGAATGAAAGCACTTGGAAAATATGTGGGCTGTATTTTCCCCTGTCTTCTTTTAATTTATTTAAACAAATGTGCCTATTTAAAGAAAAATGGAAACACTGTTGTGGCCTTTATAACATACGTAGATGAGCTATGTATATATAAAACCATAGCACCAAGGGGAGGGCTGGTATGAAGTTCTTAAAATATTTTAGTGGATATAAGTCAACATTAACTTGAAGTATATTGTGATAAAAGATGAGATAATATTCAGTTAAGTTAAACAGCAGGCAATAAATAGCTTAAGGTTTAGGGGAACTAAAATTGGCTGAACATAAAAGGGAGTGCAGCAAGAACAGAGGAACAAAAAAGATGGGACAAGCAGAAAGCAAGTAGCAAAACAGCAGACCTAAACCTGATCATGACAATACTTAAGTTACACGAGAAACAACTAAACAGTCAAAAAGCAGAGATTGTCAGACTGGATATAGCAAGTGCCAATTAAGTGGTATCTGTTAGAGACACACTTTAAATTCAAAGTCACAGAAATGTTGATAGTAGAAATATTAAAACACATATACTTGCAAATTTACAACAGAAAATATGTGCAGTTGATTATATATTATCAGACAAAATAGATTGTCAAAAAGAAATATTACTAGAGGCAAAGAAGGACTTTTCATATGGATAACAGTTAATATTGCCATAACAGTTATAAATGTATGTGCTCTTAACAACGGAGTTCTAGAATACATCAAATCAAACATTCAGAATTGAAAGGAGAAATAGACAAATCTGTGATTATAGTTCAGGATTCAACACTCCTTGCAATAATTGAGGGAATAAGTAGTTAGAATATAATCAGGATATTTAGAAGCTTTTTAAAACCCTGTCAGTCGTCTGGGTGTAGTAGCTTATGCCTCTAATCCCAGGACTTTGGGAAGCTGAGGCGGGTGGATTCCTTGAGTTCAGGAGTTTAAGATCAACGTGGGCAACATGACAAAACCCCATCTCTACAAAGAATAGAAAAAATTAGTTGGGCATGGTGGCTTAAGCCTGTAGTCCCAGCTGCTTGAGAGGCTGAGATGGGAGGATTGCTTGATCCTGGGAGGTTGAAGCTGCAGTGCTGTGATTGTGCCACTGCACTCCAGCCTGGGTGACAGCAACACCTTGTCTCAAAAGAAGCAAAACCAAAAATGAAACACCAAAAAATGCTGTCAGTCAACTTGACCTAATTAACAATTAGAAATTACATTATTTTCAAGAAAACATGGAATACTCACCAGAATAAACAATATGTTCAATAAATTTGGAAATACTAGGCAAGGCACAGTGGTACACACCTGTAATCTCAACTACTCGGGAAGATGAGGCAGGAGGATCACTTAGGCTGTAAGTTCAAGACCAGTCTAGGCAATATAGTGAAACCCTGTCTTATCCCATGTTTAAAAGAAAACCAAAATTTTATTTCAAAAATACTAAAAACTTATGGAGGCCACGTGTGTTGGCTCATATCTGTAATCTCAGCATTTTGGGTGACTGAGGCAGGAGGATTGCTTGAGCCCAGGAGTTTGAGACCATAAGGAGACCCTGTCTCTACAAAAACAATATAAAAAATTAGCTGGGTATTGTGGTGTATGCCTGTAGTTCCAGCTGCTTACAATGCTAAGGTGGGAAGATCATTTGAGCCTGGGAGGTGGAGGCTTCGTTGAGCTGTGCCACTGCACTGCAAGCTGGGTGACAGAGCGAGATCGCTGACTCAAGACAAAACAACAAAAGGAGCATTTCCTGACACACAGAAGTAGCAGATATCTAGGAAATGTCCAAATATTTAGAAATAATAAAGATCAAGTGCAAATCAATGAAATTCGAAATGGAGAAATAATAGTAAAAATATTAATAACCCAAATGCTGGTTCTTTGAAAGACATTGATAAAATTGACAAATTTTTAGCCAGACTGATCAAGAATAAATGAAAAAATGCAAATTACCAATATCAAGTACAAAAGAGACATCTCTACATATCTCATGGATCTTGATAACAAGGGAATATTGTGAACAACTTTACACCAACAAGTTTGATAACAACATTAAATGGAGAAATTCCTTGTAGAGAAGAAATGGAACAGACTCAAGAAGAAATAAAAAAATCATAGCCCATTATTAGGACAAGAAATTGAATTAGGTTTTGAAAGTCTTCCTACCAAGAAGCATTGAGGCCCAGATGGTTTTACTGATGATTTTTTTCAAACGTATAGTAAGAAATACTGCCTATTCTATACAATGTTGTTCAGTTAGCAAAGGAAGAAGTAACACTTGCCAACTCATTTTATGAGGCTAGTATTACCCAGATACCAAAGTCAAAGGCATTCACAGAAGGGAAACTGCAGACCAATATCCCTTATAAAGAAACACAAAAATCCTTAACAAAACATTAATAGATTAAATCTTGCAGTATGTTAAAAGGAAAATATGTGAGGTTGATTTCGGGAATGTAAAATCGGTTTAACCTCCAACGGTCGGTTAATGTAAGATAGGTCTCGAATCCAGTCACTTTTTCACTACTGCTATTGCCCTGCTCAAAGCTATCCCCGTTCTCTCTTGAATTGTTCCTTAGCCTTATTTCAACACAGCGTCCAAACCTACTTTAAACATCTCAGTAAGATTATGTCCCTTAGCTTACAACCCTCGTTTTCTGTATCCCACAGAATACAAGCCTAAGTCCTCAAAAGAAAGTGTCAGGCCTTATTCAGTCTGACTTTTTTTTCCAGGAATTACATCTGAGTTGATTTTCTCCCCATTGTGTCTGAAATCAGTTTGTTTTCCCCTTCTTGCTGCAGTTTGTATTTTGTGTTCTCCCTACTTTTCTGGGTCCTGACAGAATTGGAAGTGGTATCACTTGATGGCTTAGGTGGCTCTGTATCTTTGTTGGGATATCTAGATTCTGTTCTGTTCTGGGTTCGTATGTGACTTACCCTAGTGATTTTGCTTCTTGGTTAATCTCATATCCATACTCATACCCATGGAAAAATAGGCTCAGTCCTTATACTGCCTCACTCAATTCTTGCCTACTGTGGAAATTTCAGTGCAGAAGGGACAGAGATGGGGGGTGCGCATGGATGGGGGACTTTGATCTCTTTCCTCTGATTTATCTTTTCTCCTCCATTACACTTTCTTTTCCTCAGCTATCAGAAAAGGATAAGGCTGTGGCTTCTTTTCTCTCTGTTACTGTAATCTATTTATCAGCTCACCTGTGTGGCTCCTGGGTGATGGGGTCAGTTTAGGAGTGAGCTGTTAGGCCTCTCTGTTGTGCTCCACAATGTTTTGTTTCTTTACCTAATGGCTGTGTTCCAAATTGTATCATATTATGTTTCTTTCCTTGTTCGGATGTCCTGGGTGAAAAAAACTTTTTTCAACTGGTTTATTACGATTTTATCCCCCTCATTTTGTTGGTTATTGGGCAAGGTAAATTTAGAGGTGCAGCTTCTGTTGGGTTTTTTTTACTTAGAAACCTTACTTAGTTGCAGCCAGGTGTGGTGGCTCACACGTGTAATCCCAGCACTTTAGGAGGCTGAGGTGGGCACATAGCTTGAGGTCGGGAGTTCAAGGCCAACCTGGTGAGACCCTGCTTCTATTAAAAATACAAAATTAGACAAGTGTGGTGGTGTGCACCTGTAATCCCAGCTACTCAGAAAGCTAAGGCATGAGAATTGCTTAAACCTGGGAGGTGGAGGTTGCAGAGAACTGAGATCCTGCCACTGTGTTCCAGCCAGCCTGGGTGACAGAGTGAGACTCGGTCTGGAAAAAACAAAAACCTTAGTTGCTTATTTGCCTGTTTGTCTCACACTGATTGATGATCCTGTTAGCTCATAAAGTGCTGGTATTATTTACATAGATACACAAACACATGTACACAGTAGATTCATGTAAATGAAATATATATAGATATATGTGTTAAGTATTTGAACATATTTATGTGTTTTCTTCTTAAGTAATTTGTTGAACAGGGAGCTAGCATGTACTTCATATTTCCCATAGTGTACAACATTGGATATAATGTATAGTAACTTTGCAGTGCTTGCTTCTAAATTAATTAAATCAAAGGTGTATATTTATTTGGCTCTTAAAGCATTGTTCCAATAATAGAGTAGAAAAATAAATTTTAAATTGGGTTTATTTTTTACTGAGATTCTTTTCTCTCTTTATCCATAATACAGGTACATCAAGAGAGTGTACACATGATTGAAGTCACAAGTAATTTGATTAATGAAACTCTAGCAAATCACCCTGAGTGGGCAAAGTAAGAATGTTGTTTTGAAAAAGAGGAGAGATGGATGACCTAGTTTCAGCATCTGTTTGCATGAAATGACCTTCCTTGATCCAGCTGCATTGGAAGATAAAAGATGGGGTTTGCCAGAGCTTTGATAAATATTGTCATTTTTGCAGAAGAATGTCATGTAATACATAGGGTGGGAGGAAAATGCTGAGGTTTTTAGGTACAATTTATGGTAAATGAAACCTTATGTTTTATAATTGAGGTTTACAGCATGTTTATAATTTACAAAGCACATTTGCCTGTCTTACGTCATTTGTTCCTCACAGTGACTGTGTGAGATAGATTGAAGAGATTATCCCTATTTTACACTTGAGGAAAGAAGATCAAAGGTTAAGAAACTTGAGATAATAATCCCCCAGCGGCAGAGTCATAACCACTGCCTCTGATCAACTGAAGGAAAGTTTCCACTATAATGTGGAAACTGTAACTCTTCAACTTTCTATATAATTTTTAAATTTATGTTATTTATTTATTTATCTTTTAAGAAGTGAGGTCTCACCATGTTGTCCAGGCTGATCTTGAACTCCTGAGCTCAAGCAGTTCTCCGGCTTCAGCTTACCAATTAGCTGGGACTACAGGTGTGCACCACCACACCCAGCTTTGTAATTCTTGACATGTTCCCATATTGTATTATTTTTGAGGAAAGATAGGTTAACTATGGCCCAGTCCCAAATTCGACCATATGCTTTTGTATAAAAGTTTTATTGGAACATACCTATGTCTACTCATTTACATATCTTCTTTGGCTGTTTTGAGGTTTCAGGGAAAAACAGAATTGAGTAGCTGTGGCAGAGGTTATATGTTCAGAGCCTAAAATATTTACTCTCTGGTCTTGTATAGAAAAAGTTTGCTAACTTCTGTTTTAGAGGATCTCTGTGTATGTGTTTAATTTGGCTTTTGGAAGAATTTTAAGTTTTTGTGGGTAATATTCAGCAGAGCTGTGCTATCCATCTAACTGAACTTGATGACACATTGTATTACCTGCTTTTTATTAACCTCAAGGCAGTTGTAAGTCAGGAAATACTCTGTCAGTTTTGGGCTTATAAGTTGAGATTTAGCTTGATTTTTTTCCATTGCCTCTACTTTATTCTTTTATATACAACCTGCATAGGATATTACTTGAACTTGATTTAGAATAATATTTGAATTTTCTTTTTTCTTGAGACAGGATCTCGCTCTGTCACACAGGCGGGAGTACAGTGGCACAATCATGTCTCACTCCAAGCTTGATCTCCTGAGCTCAGTCAATCCTCCCACCTCAGTCTCCTGAGTAACTGGGACTACAGGCATGAGCCACTATACTTGGCTAATTTTTATATTTTTTGTAGGTGTTTCACCATGTTGCCTAGGCTAGTCTTGAACTCCTGGGCTCAAGTGATGTTCCCTCCTCAGCCTCCCAAAGTGCTGGGATTACGGGTGTGAGCCACTGTACCTGGCCTATTT
This sequence comes from Sapajus apella, assembly GCF_009761245.1. Classification (NCBI taxonomy): domain Eukaryota; kingdom Metazoa; phylum Chordata; class Mammalia; order Primates; family Cebidae; genus Sapajus; species Sapajus apella. The sequence goes on along the minus strand of NW_022436986.1, from coordinate 15,257,609 downwards.
GAATCTTCTTAAAAGAAGCATATTTCTTTTGAAATATAAATTGTGATATGCAGTGGAGTATTACATAGGATTTAAAAAAATGGACTAATGATACCAACTTGGATGACTCTCAAAATAAGTATGCTGGCCAGGCATGGTAGCTCACGCCTATAATCCCAGCACTTCGGGAGGCCAAGGTGGGCGGATTACCTGAGGTCAGGAGTTTGAGACCAGCTTGGCCAACGTGGTGAAATGCCATCCCTACTAAAAATACAGAAATGAACCAGGTGAGGTGGCACACATCTGTAATCCCGGCTACTTGGGAGGCTGAGGCCCTAGAATTGCTTGAACCCATAAGACGGAGGTTGCAGTGAGCCACGATTGTGCCACTGCACTCCAGCCTGGGAGATACAATAAGACTGTCTCAAAAAATAAAATTAAAAAGTATGCTAAGTGAAAAAATTTCAGGCAAAAAATAGCCCAATGGTACAATTTCATTTATTTAAAGTTCTAGGAAATACAAACTAATCTGTAGTGGCAGTAAGATTAATAGTTGCCTGTGGATTGGGCTGGAGCTCTAGGGAGGACATACATAGAGGTGCAGGGAAATTTTGGGAAGCAACAGATGTGTTTATTATCTTGAATAAGGATATAAGAAGAGAAGTAGCGTCATCAGATTTCATTCTAGAACAGGCTTTTCATCTGCTTTGTGGAGAAAGATTGAAGGTATACAAGATCTGAGCCTTTGAGACAAATTAAAAGCTTCTAGAGTAAACTGGATGAGAAGTGACAAAGCCCTGAACTGTAGACAGTTTCAGTGGAGGTGAACAGGAGGGACATTTGTAAGGTCTTAAGGGGTTAGTTGGTGATTAACTGGATATAGGAGGAAGAAATCCAGCATAACTCATGTTTCTAGGTTTGGAAATTAGTGGGTGATGGTGGATTTACTGTGACAGGAAATGGAAGAGCAGATTTGGTAGGGAAACTAATTGACCTGTTTACCTGTTGAGTTTGAGGTACCTGTAAGTGGAGACATCCAGTAGGCTGTTGGCTGTGTAGGTATGGGTATTTTTTAACTATGAAGTTAAAAAAGGGGCAGTTGCTGTGGAAGTCCAGGAATCAGATGAGAGACCTCGGTTGGATCTAGAGTTCTGGCAAGCATCAGCATAAAGAATGTATATAAGGTATGGATAAGATGCCTGAAGGTATGCCCTGTGGATATCTTGAGCCTTTAAGGATAAGCAAAAAACAATAGGTTGACAAAGGAAAATGAGAATGGACTATGAGAGAGGTGAGAGGAAAACCGAGGGAAGAGAACATTTTGAGAAAGTAATAGTGGTCGGCAATGTCAAATTGCTGTAGAAATTTGTAAGAGTGAAATTGGATTTAGCAACTGCAAGAGCAGTTCATTGGTGTAGCAGAAGCCCATTAGATTGCAGTGAGTTGAGAAATTACTGGGAATGAAGAAGTAGTAGAAAGCAGGTATAGACTGCTCTTTCCCAAGTTTGCTTATGAAATGTAGCTGGGAAGAACATTATGTTTAATTTTTTAAGATGGGGAAGCCTTGTTTGTATGCTGTAGGGAAAGAACTGGTAGAGTGGAAGGGGTGGTAAATATTAGGAGAAAGAGGTAATTCTTAGTGCATTTCTCTGAGGATGAAGCATGAGATGAACCCATGGCACAAATGGAACAACTGGGGAAAGCAGGTCAGAATGGGTATGGATGTAAATACTGTGAGTTAAGTGGAGTGGGGAAGGCAGGAAATTAGGGGCCATATATCTTTGAATTAAGATGTGTGGTCTTCTGTTCTCTGGCTCTTTGGATATAATACATTTTGAAAGGAGAATGGGAAAAAGGAACCAACATGTATCAGGTATGGGATTTTAGGAAGAAGCCATCTGGGATCCAGGCAAGTGGATAGAGCCTTTCATGGGATGATAGACCTTCCAAGTGTTGTCCTCCAGGGCTCAGCCTCAGCCTTCACATCCAGAGGGCTCCCTTTGGGTCATTCTTCTATACTGGAAAGTAAATGTAGAGCCCTTCTGTAGTGCTTTTGAATAGTAGTACATTCTCCCTGCAACTGTATCCGAGGCACACACAATCTGAGCAGCCCCAGATCAGGTAGTAGAAGAAAGGTTTTTTTGTCGTTTGTTTGAAATTTTGAAGTAGCCGGGGGTGGTGGCTCATGCCTGTAATCCTAGCACTTTGGGAGGCCGAAGCAGGTGGATCACAAGGTCAGGACCAGCCTGGCCAACATGGTGAAACCCCATCTCTACTAAAAATACAAAAATTAGCTGGGCATAGTGATGGGTGCCTGTAGTCCCAGCTACTTGGGAGGCTGAGGCAGGAGAATCGCTTGAACTGGGGAGGCGGAGGTTGCAGTGAGCCGAGATCCTGCTACTGTACTCTAGCCTGGGCGACAGAGCGAGACTCCATCTCAAAAAAAAAAAAAAACCCGAAAAACTAATCAGTTCTCCATATCTATAAAATCATTTTGAGAATGATAGGTAAATCCAGTCATGGAGTATGCAGCCTTTTGAGATTAGCTTTTTATTGCCTAGCATAATTCTCTTGAAGCTTATCCAAGATGTTTTATGTATCAAGTTTGTTCCTTTTTATTGCGGAGTAATGCTACATTTAGGAAGGTTTTTTGTTTTTGTTTTTTTTTTTGAGACCAAGTCCAGGCTAGAGTGCAGTGGTGTGATCTTGGCTCACTGTAACCTTCACCTTCTAGGTTCAAGCGATTTTCGTGCCTCCCAAGTAGCTGGAATTACACGCATGCATGCACCACCATGCCCAGCTAATTTTTGTGTTTTTAGTAAGAGATAGGGTTATACCATGTTGGCCAGGCTGGTCTTTAACTCCTAACCTCAAGTGATCCACTTGCCTTGGTCCCCTACAGGAAGATTTTTTAAAGCTGCTTAGAGTTGGTAATTCATGGAAGGTCTGATTGTTTTGCAGTAGATAGGTGGGAATGGAATTAGAAATAGTAGCGGTGGGCATGAGTGGTTTCCTGCAACTCTTAGTTCTCAGTAGATTCTGTCAGGAGGAGGGCAGTTGACCTTGTGGGGGATTCATGTAGATACCCCTATTGGAGAAGATACAGTTAAAAATAAGTCCAGATGTATTTTCTTCCAACTTGGTGTATGTTTTGTATGGCCTGTGGAGTCCCTTGACTTCTGCTGGGTGTGCTCTGTGAGCTGGTGGGTAAATTAGACGGATTAGGATCATCTTAGTGGAGCTCTAAAAACAATGAGGTTGAAGCACATCCTGATTCTTGTCTTGAGCATTTCTGTTAGTCTGGAGCTCATTTTCTGCTTTTCCCTGACTTGTCTCAAGCCTGTTGATTCATGCATCTCAGGACCCTCATTAGGAGATGGCACTGAAATGGTTCTCAGTTGCACTTATCCCTTTGCTTGGGAGAAACGCAGTAGGCTAAACTAAGTTGTTTTTAATCAGGGTTGTTCTCTTGGTAGGCCATAGGTGATAGAGATTAACCTTTACCCAGGAAGGTGAAGGCAGAGCAGTCTAACCTGTAGGGCATTGGTGTCTGCTGTGGGATCCTTCTTGGGTAAGTAGGGGTTAGTGATAGGCCAAGGCAGTGAATCTCCAAGGGCAGAGCTCTGTTCAGGGGCTGTAGGGGTGTAAGGCAAGAGTATAGCCCAGCTAAGGTGGCTGTCGTGTTTCTGGCCCCATGTCTCCTGAGGGAGGCTCGGATTGAGCCAGTGCTCCTACCTTGTCCCCATAACAGCTCCTCTCATTTGTTGCTCTTAGGAAGCCTGCGTGAGTACATTGGGAAAGTGTTTTCACAGTGGCCAATAAGACATTTTCCCAGGCCCAGTAGACATTTGTGAATCATTAAGGATCTATCCAGATACCTCTATGAATCTTAACACTTTTTTTGAGACAGAGCCTCACTCTGCCACCCAGGCTGGAATGCAGTGGCATGATCTCTGCTCACTGCGACCTTGGCCTCCCGGGTTCAAGTGATTGTCCTGCCTCAGCCTCCTGAGTAGCTGGGACTACAGGTGCGCGCCACTATACGCAGCTAATTTTTTAAATTTTTAGTAGAAATGGGGTTTCCCATGTTGGCCAGGCTGGTCTCAAACTCCTGACCTCAGGTGATCCATCCCCCCTCAGCCTCCCAAAGTGGTGGATTACAGGCGTGAGCCACCGAACCCAGCCCATCTCCACACTTTTGAATAACACTATAGGATAGTGTTATCAATATATCAATATAATACCAATATATCAATATAATATCCATTATAAGTTAGGTACCATATAAGATATTTTCAATTACCATAATTAAAAATATTTTGGGAGGCCGAGGCGGGCAGATTATGAGGTCAAGAGATCAAGACCATCCTGGCCAACGTGGTGAAACCCCGTCTCTACTAAAAATATAAAAATTAGCTGGGTGTGGTGGTGTGCACCTGTACTTCCAGCTACTCAGGCGGCTGAGGCAGGAGAATTGCTTGAACCCAGGAGTTGGGGGTTGCAGTGAGCTGAGATCCCACCACTGCATTCCAGCCTGGGTGGTAGAGTGAGGCTCTGTCTCAAAAAAAGTGTTAAGATTCATAGAGGTATCTGGATAGATCCTTAATGATTCACAAATGTCTATTGGGCCTGGGAAAATATCTTACTGGCCACTATGCATTGTGCCCGGCAAAAGGGGGAAAACCTTCCCAAAAAAAAAAAAAAAAAAAAAAATTTAGGAACCCTTTCAAATTGTTGATGAATTTATAAATATTAGAGTAATTTAAAAGATACTTAAATTAATTTCTCCTGTATCACATTTCTGTTTAGTGATTCAGATTTTCTGTTTATATCCTTATACTGTAAATTAATATGTTTGTGTTTCTAAAAGTTTGAAATTTTGTCTTGCTGAGAAATTTTTTTTTTTTTTTTTTTGAAATAGAGTCTTGCTTTTTTGCCCAGGCTGGAGGGCAGTGGCATGATCTTGGCTCATTGCAACCTCTGCCTCCTCGGCTCAAGTGATTCTTGTGCCTCAGCCTCCTGAGTAGACTACAGTTGTGTGCAACCATGCCCGGCTAATTTTTGTATTTTTTAGTAGAGACTGGGTTTTGCCATGTTAGCCAGGCTGGTCTTGAACTCCTGGACTCAAGTGATCTGCCCACTTTGGCCTCCCAAAGTGCTGGGATTATAGGCATGAGCCAGCATGCTGGCCTTGCTGAGAAATATTTGAATGGACTGAGGAATTTGCCAAAAAGTTTCACAGATACTTTATTTGGAGTGCGGGACAAACTGGCTAATACTTAAGATTCAACCCACTACTGATTTGATGGTCTTTTTAATTTATTCAAAAGAGCTCTTATTTTTTCTGGTTAAAGACCTCTTTCCTAGGCACCATGACTTGGTGGCTGTCAGTGGCAACTGACTTCCTCTTTGTGACCATCTTCCTCATACACAGTACTTACTTAAAGCTACTGTGAGTTAAGGATGTTGCTCGTTTGATTTTACCTAACTGACTCTTTTATGTTAGATTTGTAGGATGTGTCATTTTTGGGCCTCAGGAAAGTAAATGACTAGCTTCTGCTTGCCTTTACCTTTTGGCTTCACTCCAGAATAGTTGAAATGAGGACTGTTACATTTCTGAATGTCAACATCGCTAGTGTATAATAATATAAGGAACAGTTTAGAGAATACATGAACATATTTTCTCTTGTGGAAAACATTAGGGTTGTGTAAAGGGCTCTTGATTAAGGTATATGGTGCAGCCTGCTTAGTCAACAGCAAAATGAGGAGATCACCTCTCACTGCACAAGTAAAGCTTGTGGACTGTAGTTCCTTGCACAGTTGGAACTCTGTTCAGGAATTCTGTCTTTTAAAAGATCGTTAGCAGATAACCAAGTCAAGAATAATGATTCACCTTCTTCATTTTCTGCATTCTTTCTGATTTCTTCACTTCCTTAGATCAGTGATTCTTAAACTGTAGCATGCATCAGAATCACCTGCAGGGCCCTTTAAGATACAGATCACTGGGTCCCAGTCGAGTCTTCCTTTTTCAGTAGATCTGGGTTTGGGACCCAGGTTTTTCATTTCTAACAGGTTTCCAAAAAGTTCTGATGCTGCTGGTCTGTGGACCCCACTTTGAGAACCCTGTCCCAGATGCTGAATATCCCAGTCCCATGAAACCACTTTCTTTGATGCCAAATAAGGCAGATGACTTAGGACATGTGAGCAGAGAAATCATGCAGAGTAGAATAAAAGGGAGTTTGTGGGGAAAGTGGGTCTAAAAGCTAAGGAAAGACTGACGCCAGCAGCGGTGGCTCACACCTGTAATCCCAGCATTTTGCGAGGCTGAGGCAGGTGGATCACTTGAGGTCAGGAGTTTGAGACCAGCCTGACGAACATGGTGAAAACCTGTCTGTACTAAAAATATAAAATTAGTCAGGTGTGGTGGTTTACGCCTATAATCCCAGCTACTTGGGAGGCTGAGGCAGGAGAATCACTTGAACCGGGAGGTGGAGGTTGCAGTGAGCTGAGATCATGCCATTGCACTCCAGCCTGGGCAATGAGAGCAAAACTCCATCTCAAAAAATAAAATAAATTAATAAAAAGCTAAGGAAAGACTGAAACAACATCCTGAATGTTAGAGAGTTAGACCAGTTAAACCTGGACTTCCTGCTCATGATACTTTGGTATCTTGTGTATTGATATACTTAATCTGTTATGGATTAAGTATAACAAGTTCAAAGCATTGGTACACTACACAGAAAGTGTACTTTTTTCATTTTTTTTCTTTCTATGTTTTACAATAGTTGGCTTCCTGAAGCTCAGGTAGTCCAAAGAGCCCTGAATTCTGCAGCTAACAATGTGTATCAGTATGGACGAGAATGGATAACTCACAAGGTAAGGGAACAAACTTTCTTTGTCTCTTTCTCTTTTCGCGGTCTTTACTGGTGATTGCCTCTTGCTTTGATAAACATAAGTAGAAATGCTATTCACAACATTAAATAGGCTTAAATAAACAGGTAAGCAACATAGAGTTAAATCTTTTGAAATATCACATTGAGTAGGGGTAATAAGCAGCCTGAACAATTTGAGAAGTTGGTTATCTAGTTTTTCAAGATAGATCTGATTAACTACTTGTGAGTTAGGACAGAATGATCACTTGGTTTGGGTTGTCAAATGAGGCTTTGTGGAGAAAAAGGTATTAACACATACTAAATCTTGTCTGCTGATAACTATCTTTGGCAGTTTCCAGTTAGTTTCATTTAATCTTTTTTTTTTTTTCGTTAACTGTTTCTAAGAAGCCTGCAGTAAGAATTATTTTGCCTGCTTTGCAGATAAGGAAACAAGACTCAGCAAGGCTGAGACAATTCCCATTGGTCATGTAGTAAATTGCAGAGCTTGGTTTGAAACTGAAGCTTAGCTCCAAATACTTTATTTCTACTGTAGCATGCTTGCAGTGTGTGCCCAGAACTGGATTAAGTGCTTTGATGTGGCAATTGAGATAGACCTTGAAGGAATGGCAGATCAAGGAAGAGTGGATTTTAAGAAGAGTATCTGTGAGCCAAGGTGCAGAGACAGGAATGTGCTTGAAGAGATGATCAAGATGTTGAGACAGGAGTGTGCTTGAGAAAGTGATCTTCACTGAAGTGGAGAGAGCTTTGTGAAGGGGAAATGAATGATAGAGGAAGAGACAGCATAGTTAAGGATTAGATTTCACAATATGGATTTGGGATATTCTTTCCCTCCCTAGTATTGTGTATAGGAATAAAGGTAATTTATATTTTAATATACTGAAGTAATTAGGATTATGTAAGAATTGACAAGATTTGTTGCAGTGAGACTCGTGCCTAGAAAAAAAGTATTAGTATGTGATTCCATATTCAAAATTCTTTAATAAAAGGTGAAAGATTTATATGATCTGAAGAGAAATCAAAACATACATATTCAAAATTCAAAAGCAAAATCTTAAAAAAATGTTATGGAAGATACACTGTATACACATATATGGTAATTTAATGTAAAGATGGAATCATAGTGAAAAGTTGAGAGAAAACTTAGTTATTGATTTTCTTGGATCTATCCCCAGTAACTTAATGGTTACATGACAAGTGTTTTAAAATAAGTGCAATGTAAGTATGTGGATGCAGATCCCAGAACTATCGTAGAAGGAAGATCCAGCCATTGCAGAAGTCTTTTAGCCTTCTAGAAATATTTTATTTTGCTGAAAGTATAGCATTTAATTCTTGATGTATCTCTTTGGGAGCAATTTTTATTCTGGAATTCCTATGTTTTTGGGAAGAGGATAATGACAGGGAACTTTGGGTAGCTGGAGGAATGTGCCTTAGATTTTAAAGATGTAAATTTTAAATTACTTAGAGAAAAGATAAGTTTGAAACCCTTTGCCCACAATTATAAAAGGGAAGGCAGCTGAGCAGTCATAGGCATTGATAACAAAAATTTTAAATATTTGCTATTCTGATTAGATAAGATCTAAAAAACAGTCGTTCCTCAGCTGATGAATGGATAAACCAATGGTATATTTATATAATGGAATATTATTCAGCTACAAAAAGGAATAAAGTACTGATAAATGCCACAGCATGAATTAACTTTGAAAGCATTATGCTAAGTAAAAGAGGCTATTTTAAAAGACCATACATATATATTTTATATATATATATAATATGTATATATATATGTTGATATATATATTTATATGACTTCATTTATATGAAATGTCTGAAGAGGCAGATGTATAGAGACAGAAAGTAAAGTAGTGGTTTCCAGGAGTAGAGAGGATTGGGGACAAATGGGAGAGTGAGTGCTAATGGGCATGGGGTTTACTTTTGGGGTGATGAAAATGGTTTAAAATTGTGGTTAATTTTAAAACAAAACAATTGAAGGATTTTTTAATGGTTATATAACTGTGAATATATTAAAAAACCATTGAATTGTGTTATATCTCAATGAAGTTGTTAAGGAAAACATTGAAACTGCAGGGATAGCTCAATAGAGCATCAGATCTTATCCAGCTAACAATCATGTAAGAACTGGGTCATAAGAGCCTAAGTCTAGAGAGGGCTAAAGGTAGGAAAAAATGCCATGCTCACAAAAAGAGTTTTTTGGGATGTGTTTAGTTACGAACAAAGAAGGTTTCTGCCTGTCTGCTCCCAGCCTACTTTGTCAGCCTAATTGCCTACATGTCTTACATATTGTTTGTGGTTCTACCCAGACTTCCCAGTTTGCTTTCCTTGCTGAATGTCCTTGTTTGAGCTATCCCCTCTGCTTAGCATGCTCCTTCTGAGATTCTAAGAAAGGGACAGCAAGGGCTGGGCATGGTGGCTCACGCCTGTAATCCCAGCACTTTAGGAGGCTGAGGTGGGCAGATCACAAGGTCAAAAGATTGAGACCATCCTTGCCAACATGGTGAAACTCCATCTCCACTAAAAATACAAAACTTAGCTGGACCTGGTGGCACATGCCTGTAGTCCCAGCTACTTGGGAGGCTGAGGCAGGAGAATGACTTGAACCTAGGAGGTGGAGGTTGCAGTGAGCTGCGATTGCACCACTGCACTCCAGCCTGGTGACAGAGTGGAATCCATCTCAAAAAAAAAAAAAAAGAAAAAAGAAAGCAAGAAAGAAAGTAATGTGTTTCCTCTGTCTCTTTTTCCCATGACCAGAATGAAGAAAAAGGCAGCCAGTCCATAAACATGTCCAGCATTGTTCTCAGTGCTGGGGGGGAAGTTATCACCCTCTCTCTGACTCTCATGAGAGAAAACAGTCATTAAAGATGTTAACAATACAAATTTCAAGTGCTAGTAAGTGCTGTGATGAGGATAATCAGAGTAATATAATACAGGGTGACTGACTGGGTTGATGCGTAAGACAGAATGGCCAGAGAGGGTCTCTGAGAAGGCAGCATAAGAAGATAAGAATGTTGAGAAGGCAGCAATCTGTGAAGGCCTGTGAAAGATTGTTTCAAGCTGAGGGCATAACAAATTCAAAGTCTCTGAGATGATAGCAAGCTTGGTTGAAGGTCAGAAAGAAGGCCGGTGGCTGGAATAGGGAATGATAGAGTGAGACAAGCCAGAAGTCATGACAAGAAGGTGGAATTTTATTTAAGTTGTAAAGGTAAACATTATAGGAATGTAAAAAGACCTGTTTTAGAATGTCGAAAGCTCATTTTGGCTGCTTTATGGAGAAGTGGACAGGAAAGGAGAAGGCAGAAAGCCCAGGTAAAAGGTTATTATAGTCCTGGAGAAACATGTTAGTTACTTGTACTAGGTTTGTAGAAATGGAAATTGAGAACTATGGTCAGATTTGAGGTGCAGTTTTGGGATTATGCTAATAGGAGCTACTCTTCGATTGGACATAGAGTGTAAGGAAACAACAAAATTTTGGTTTGCCTAGCTAGAAGGATAGATGTGTCACTTACTGAGGTAGAAAATACTCGGAGATGATCATGGGGTTTAGGTATCATGGGTAAATAATTAATTGGGTTTGTGGCATATTAAATTTAAGATACCTATTAGGTATTTAAATAGAGATGCCTTGAAGGCAATTGGACACATAAAGATGGAGCTTAGCAGAGAGATCTGGATGGGCTATAGATGCTGAGGTAAGAATCATATGCTACCCATGGGATTAGATGAGGTGGTCTCTTAGTTTGCTAGCATTGCCATAGCAAAGCATCATAGTCTGGGTGGCTTAAACCGCAGAAATTTATTTACTCACATCCTGGAGGCTGGAAGTCTAAGATCAAGTTCTTGGCAGGGTTGATTTTCTGAGGCCTCTCTCCTTGCCTTGCAGGTCACCAGCTTCTCCCTTTGGTTTTATATGGCTTCCTGTGTCTGTTCATATCCTAATCTCCTCCTTCTTAAAAGAGCACCAATCGTATTGCATTAGGGCCTACCCTTATGACCTCATTTTCTTAATTACCTGTTTTTAAATACAGTCACTTTCTGAAGTATTGAAGGTTGGGACTTTAGCATATGAATTTTGTGGGGACACAGTTCAGTCCATAACATGGCCTAAAGGAAGAGTATACATAATAGTCCCCTGGCGCACCGAGCTTTTGGTGGTACGAGAAGTGAGCCAGCTGACCAAAGAGTGGCCCATGCGGTAGGAGAACCAAACTCTGTCATAGGAGCTTAGAGAAGAAAATGTTTCAAGAAAGACTTGATCAGCTGTGGCACAGGATCCTGGGATGTCACGCTAGCTAAGCACAGAGAATTACCCCTGACTTTTGTTTTCCCTGAAAAATAGATGAGCTTATTTACCTCAAGTTAGATGGCTCTCAAACAATGTTGTGACTGTGCTTCATGCTTGGTTGCCTCTCATCTGGAGAGGCATATCAGGCACCACCAACAGCACTTGTGTTTCAGTGGTGTGCGTGTGTGTCTATGTGTATGTCTGTGTGTGTAGAGGGAGTCTTGCTCTGCTGCCCAGGCTGGAGTACAGTGGTATGATCTCAGCTCACTGCATCCTCCTCCTCCGGGGCTCAAGTGATCCTACCACTTCAGGCTCCAAAGTAGCTGGAACTACAGGCATGCACCACCATGCCTGGCTAATTTTTTTTATTTTTTGTAGAGATGAGGTTTCACCATGTTGCCCAGGCTGGTCTCAAACTTCTGTGTTTATACAATCCACCCACCATGGCCTCCCAAAGTGCTGTGATTACAAGACATGAGCCACAATGCCTGGCCAAATGGCTTTACTATATTGAATATTTTGTTTTCAGTTTACGAATAAATCAATTAAATATAAAGGAACAAATTGAACAGATATATTTGAATTGAATGTATCTAGTAACTGGTTCACATGTCCGTAAGGCCAGCATCAAATGGACAAAAAGTAAGAAAACAGATGTTGTAAACTAACATGGGAAAATGGTCACTCTTCATTACTAAAGAAGAAAATACTAAATAATGGCTACATTTCACACCTATTAAATTCTCTAAAAATTAGCCAGTTAGTTCATAAGACTTTGAGGAAATTGGGTCATTTATGTAATTTTGTAAAGCATTCATTGGTATAATTCTTATTATAGAAGTCAGTTTACCAGTGCATAGCAAGAGCCATTAAAATGCTCATTTTTGGCTGGGTTTGGTGGTTCATGCCTGTAATTCTAGCTGGGAGGCCGAGGCAGGAGGATTGCTTGAGCCCAGAAGTTTGAGACCAGCTTGGGCAACATAGTGAGAACTTGTCTCTATAAAAAATAAAAAAATTAGCTGTGTATGGTGACATGCACCTATGATCCTAGCTACTCGGGTGTCTGAGGTGGCAGGATCGCTTGAGCTCAGGAGGTCCAGGCTTCAATGAGCCATGATCATGCCACTGCACTCCTGCCTGGGTGACAGAGTGAGACCCTGTCTTGAAAAACAAAACAAAAACTCATTTTCTTTGGTTCCAGTACATTTATTTATGTCACAAGTAATACTGCAATGAATATCCATATGTATCCTTAAAAACTGTGTATAAGGATGTTCATTGCAGTGTACTTATACATTAAAAATTAGAATTCATGGCCAGGCGCAGTGGCACTTTGGGAGGCCAAGGTAGGCAGATCACTTGAGGTCAGGAGTTTAAGACCAGCCTGGCCAACATGGTGAAACACCGTCTCTACTAAAAATACAAAAATTAGCTGGGCATGGTGGCACATGCCTATAATTCCAGCTACTCAGGAGGCTGAGACAGGAGAATTGCTTGAACCTAGGAGGTAGAGGTTGCAATGAGAGCCGAAATTATGCCACTTCACTTCAGCCTGGGTGACAGAGCAAGACTCCATCTCACACACACACAAAAAAAGAAAAGTGAAAAAGAAAAAAAAATAGTATTTATTATATATCCTTGGAGTGGGTAATGATCAGCTAATACCAGAACATAATGAACTAATACAAAAGTATTAAAGATGAAGGTTAGTGATGAAGGCTAAAGATTAAATGCTTATAATGCAATAGAAAATATAGAATTTTAAATTGTCTCTATGTAAATAGGCAGAAAGTAGCAGAGGAAATAGAAAAATTGACACAATTGTATTAAGGAAGTGAGCCTCCAAATCAGTGTTTGTCCTTTAGAAATTCTCTGGGTTTTTTTTTTTTTTTGAGACCGGTCTTACTGTGTTGCTCAGGCTGGAGTATGTTGCGGTGGTCATGGCCCACTGCAGCCTCAACCTCCTGGGCTCAGGTGATTCTCTCATCTCAGTCTCCCAAGTAGCTGGGAACTGCAGGCACGCACCACCACACCTGGTAACGTTTTTGTATTTTTTGTGAAGACGGGGTTTCACCATGTTGCCCAGGCTGGTCTCAAACTCCTAGGTTCAAGCAATCTGCCCGCCTCAGCCGCTGAAAATGTAAAAATTGTTTTTTATATTACCATATGGTTTTAATAATAACTAAGTGGGATAATTATGATAGCCTTCCTCTAAATTACATTGTCTCGGTATACTTGATTTCCACAAACCCGAAGCCAGTCTGATCAATCATAAATGAGACCGAACATCTTTTGTCATGCAAATGGAGGGAAGGATTTATGTTTATAGCCAATGTCCTAAAATTTTACTTAAACTTCTGTGGTAATTCTTAATAATAGAGATAAATGTAACGTGAAAAATATGTATAATGGATGGGCAATGGGATTACAGGGGAGAGATTTTTCTCTGGACAGGTAAGATCAGGTAAGTCAGCAATCATGGCTTCATTTGTACCATTCTCTGATAGCATGAGGTAGCTTTCTTAGAGACCTGAGAATAGAGCAAAGAAAATAGAAGCAAAAAGATGAGAGAGGAAATTTACTGGGAATACTCAGGACTAGAGTTTAAGAAAAGAACATCATATGGCTAGAGATAGTCTGGAACATTTTTGTTTGATTTGGAACAAATGTAAATACCCACCATATATTAATATTACTGTATTGTTGCCTGAAATACTGTACCAGGTTGTATCTGTGTTTTTTTCTAGCTCCATAAAATTCTAGGAGATAAGGTGAACAATACTGCTGTAATTGAAAAGCAAGTACTAGAACTTTGGGACAGACTGTATCACTCTTGGTTTATAAAGGTAAGTTACTTTTGCTAAGGTTTTCTGTTGTAAACTAATAAAGCCCTTTTACTGACTCATTAACTAGATAGGATTGTATTTTATTCATCAAAATTTTCAAACTGCAAAACCTGAAGCCTCAGGTCATTAAAAGTCAGTGTGAGGTGATGGGTATTGTCCCTAGCAGAACCTGCCTATCTCTGGTGCGTTGGTATTCTATTGTTAGTCTGCTGTCATCTAAAAGTTTAGAGATCTTTCTTTTAGTTTTTATTCTTGTTTTTTGAGACAGGGTCATGCTCTGTCTCCCAGCCTGGAGTGCAGTGGTGTGATCTCGGCTTACTGTAACCTCCGCCCCTTGGGCTTGAGTGATACCCCTGCCTCAGCCTCCCCAGGATTACAGGTGCACGCCATCATGCTCAGTTAATTTTTTGTATTTTTTTGTAGAGATGGGGTTTTGCCATGTTGCCCAGGCCATCCTATACACTAGATCTGGCAGGGCCTGTGGGCTAGCAGGAACTGTGCTGTGTGTAGAGTGGGCAGAGTTGGTGGTGGTTTTTCTCAAAGTTGATGTAAGGAGAGCAAGTGTATATATAAATCTTTTAATGTAGGATGGAGGGGGAGGAGGGCTGATTTTAAATTTGAATTTGTTGCTTAGTGACTTGTTTGGGATTATGTACTCTTTCTTTGGGATGAATTGAGGGAATGGTGTTAGTTTTTGTAGACTTCAAAGACTTGGGAAAAAATATTCAGGGAATATCTAGGTGAGTATCGTAGATTTGATCCCATCTGCTGAAAAACCAGATAATAAGAAAGGTGTATCTATTTCTTTTGCTAACTCTGGGGCTTGTACTTAAAGACAAATAGCTTTTACTGCCCCTCATACCTCATGAGGTTTATTTTACAGTAGAGCAAGGTCAGTGTTTTATAAACGTAGGTTTGTTAAGTGGCTAAGTACAGTTGTCCCCCAGTATTATGGGTGATTGGTTCTAAGACACCCTACTGGTACCTGGTACCAAAATTCAGGGGTGCTTACGTTCCTTGTACAAAATGGCATATTTGTTGGCTGGGTATGGTGGCTCATGCCTGTAATCTGGCTGTTTGGGAGGCTGAGGTGGGAGGATCACATGAGGCTGGGAGCTTCAGACCAGCCTGGGCAACATAGTGAGACCCCATCTCTACAAAAAATTAGCTGGGTGTGGTGGTGTGTGCCTGTAGTCTTAGCTACTCAGGAAGACTGAGGCGGGAGGATCACTAGAGCTCAGGAGTTGGAGGCTGCAGTGAGCTATGACCACACCATTGCACTCCAGTCTAGCCTGGTGACAGAGCAAGACCCTGTGTCTTAAAAAAAAGGAAGACAACATTCCTGCCATCATGCCTGGCTAAATTTTAAATTTTTATAAGGATGGGGTCTCACTATGTTGGTCTTGAACTCCTAGGCTCAAGTGATCTTCTTGCCTTGGCCTCCCAAAGTGCTAGGATTACAGGTGTGAGCCATTCTACTGGCCCTTATCTCTCAAATTTAGTTATTCTTGTATCTCTGTCAGTGTCTTCCAGATAGACAAATTCTGTTTACTGCCGTACTCTTGCTTGTTATATTCTTCTCTCCTCATTTTCCTTATCTTGTATGGAAAATTAGAAAGATGAGGAAAAAGCAAAGATCAAGAGAAAGGTGGAAGGCCCAAAAACTTAAAAAAGAAAAATGAAAGTCAATGCTGTGTTTAGTGCGTTGTTGTAGATACTGAGGAATAAGATGTGTTTGCAAATATATTTAGGAGGGAAGCAGAGGAGCAAGACTTAGACAGGGTACCTAGAATATAAACAAAAGATTTTTATATTTCGGGTCTTTAAATGAAGTTCTTGGCTGATTTCTTACATGTTGCAAAGTTGTTCTCCTTGCAGTACTTACTGAAGTGATTAAGGAGAACTGAAACAAAATGGGACATTGATACTTTCTGTTTTTTAGGTTAAGATGGGAATTTCATGTCTGCACTGTTTTATTCCACAGAATGTAACACACTCTGGAAGGCACAAAGGACAGAAGTTGCATGTCAGTCGTCAGAATAGCTGGCTGGGAGACATTCTGGACTGGCAGGATATCGCTTCCTTTGTTCACGAGAACATTGAGACATTTCTTTCGGTAAGAAATAGTATTTATAAAAACAAACTCTAATTGCAGTTTTCTTTATACACTTTGAGGCCTCAGTTATCCTGTTTTTAATGTAACGACATTTACAGGTTTGAGAACTCCAAATGGACTAGGGTGATGTTCAAAAGCCACAGGCCTCAGGTGTCACCCCCCTGGTATTTGCCCTGTGGTTGTAGAGTAGCTGAGAGATGCTGAGTCCTGAGGTATGTGAGTGATGCTGTGGGCTGCCAGATTCTCAGATAGGGATCCCCATCCTCCCGCTAGGATGACCAGGATGTCTCCAGCTGGACTACTAGGGAGGGACCTGCCTTTGTGGTGTGCGAAGATCCTTGACCAGATGGAAATATGGTTCCAGTTACATTGGAGGGATGGAATGTGTTGAATGAGTAGCTTGTACCATCCCACCTAACCTCCCACCATGCACCATCACCTCTGCCGTCTTGCAGCATTCCTAAGTACTAACTACTCTTCCTCATTCTGTAGCATATTTTGTGAGGTATCCTTGGCATGTTGAATTTCACAGAGAGCAATTTTCTTGTGCATAAACTTGTTTCTTTCATCAAGTGAACAAAAATTGATGTTTGCCGTGCTAAATTTTTTAAAATTAACTAATTAATGTTTTTGAGATGGAGTCTTGCTCCGTTGCCCAGGCTGGAATGCATTAGTGTGACCTCAGCTCACTGTAATCTGCACCTCCTGAGCTTGAGGGATTCTCCTGCCTCAGCCTCTCAAGTAGCTGGGATTACAGGTATGCACCACCACACCCAGCAATTTTTTTTTAATATTTTTAGTAGATACAGGATTTTTCCATGTTGGCCAAAACTAGTCTCGAACTCCTGACCTCAAGTGATCCGCCTGCCTTGGCCTCCCAAAGTGCTGGAATTATAGGCGTGAGCCACCACACCTGGCCTAAATTTAATTTTTATCAAAGTAATACATGACCATAACTGAAAAGGCAACAACACTGAAAGATTTTAATTAAAAAACGGCAGTGCCCTGCTGTATGCCTTCCGATTTCCCATCTTTTTCTTCAGAAACAACTGTCAGCTCTTTTAGCTTTCCCTGGGTATTTACCTCTGAATTTTTAAAATAATGTTTATGCTGCTCTTTCTTTGTTTTGTAGTTTTA
>NW_022436986.1:15140596-15240241 GCF_009761245.1 Sapajus apella | reverse complement strand
GAGCGCACCACCATGCCCAGCTAATTTTTTTGTATTTTTAGTAGAGACGGGGTTTCACCATGTTGACCAGGATGGTCTCGATCTCTTGACCTCGTGATCCACCCGCCTCGGCCTCCCAAAGTGCTGGGATTACAGGCTTGAGCCACCGCGCCCGGCCTCTTTTGGCTTCTTAATGTGGAAGATGAAGGCAAAGATGTGACCTTTTTCTAAGTCCTTCAGTGCTTTCTTATACCTCCTTTGGGGTTGTCTTACGACTCCTTTGGCCCCTAACCCTGTCCTTACGGTCACATTCTCCCCTTCTTCCTGTTCACCTGATACAGCTAAAGCAGCTTGGAATTAAATCTAGAAATTCATGTCCTAACATTTTAATTTAATTTTATATTTTTATGTAATAGAGACAGGGTCTTGCTATATTGCCCAGGCTGGTCTTAAACTCCTGGCCTCAAGTGATCCTCCTGCCTCAGCTGTCCAAAGTGCTGGGAATACAGGCATGAACCACCACACCTCGCTGTTTTTGTTTTATGTTTTTGATAATTCCTTTCCTCTATTTCCTCTAATGTAGTGGTTCTCAAAACTTTTTGGTCTGATTGCATGTTAGTTGTTCAGTAAATAATAACATTATGTGTGAATATGAATAATATACTTTTTGTTTGTGGAAAAATACTATTTTCTAAAACCAAAAAGATTTAGTGAGAAGGGTAGCTTTCTTTTACATTTTTGCAAATCTGTTTCATGTCTGGATTCTCATGGATGCTCCTGCGTTGAATCTATTGGAATATGTTTGTTTTGACTGAAGTATTATGAAGAAAATTCAACCTCACAAAGATATGTCACTGGGAAAGAGAGGTGTCTTTTAATAGCCTTTTCAGATAATTGTGGCTATTCTTCTTTGATATTACCCAAAACTCAACAAGTGGTTTGGTTTTTTTTTTTAAATTGAGACTGAGTCTTGCTCTGTCACCCAGGTGGGAGTGCAATGGCACACTCTTGGCTCACTGCAACCTCTGCCTCCTGGGTTTGAGCAATTCTCATGCCTCAGCCTCCTGAGTAGCTGGGATTACAGGCATGTACCACCAAGCCTTTCTATTTTTTTTTTTTTTTTTTTTTTTTGTATTTTTAGGAGAGACGGGGTGTTGCCATGTTGTGCAGGCTGGTCTCGAACTCCTGAGCTCATGTAGTCTGCCTGCCTCAGCCTCCCAAAGTGCTGGGATTACAGGTGTAAGCAACTGTGCCCGGCCAAAAGCTCACATTTTATTAACAAATACTATCAGTTGTTTTCTTTGTAGAGACAGGCTCACCTTATTCATCTTTGAGAAAATTTCTGCCAGATATCAAGTCTGTCAGTCATTCTTTTATGCGAAAATGGTGATTAGTGAAAAGATCGACTAGTTCAACTCCCAATTCAATCATACGAGCACTTTTTCCTCCAACAACTGTCTCACTTCGGTAAGCAGCAGAGGTGCTTTGTCACACAGAATATTAGACAGGCACTAAATTGTATTTAATACAATTAATAACTTTTACTGCTTCCTAAAGAATATTCTTAAGTGAAACTGGTGCTGAGTTTATGATGAGGAAGAATACAGTGAACACTAACTAGAACAGTTAGGTGCCATGCCTTGAGTCCTGCACAAGCCCCAGCAGTTTCACTTGTGATTGATTACTTTTCACCATCAGTGCAGATGTTAACACGTTGAAAAGGTACATGTTTGAGTAAGGAAATAGTTTTGTCCTCATAAACCCTGAAAAAGATCTTGGCAACTGTAGTTGTCCAGTGGCCATGCTTTGAGAACCACTCATCTGACTTTCTGACTAAGCACTGTCAGTCAGATGTTGGGCCTTTGACATGGATTCCTTAATTTTGAAAGCTTCTTTTCCGTTTTCTCTTTGTTTTCTTTTTCCCCTGAGAAATAGCTTCAGCTTGCCTTTGAAACCGTGATTGAATTTTTTATTTCTTCTATCATACGAGTGGTATCAAACAGCTCTTTCTTCTGAACCATCCTTTTTTATTTATTTAAGAATATTACCAATAAAATATTTAAAATGTCCTCTGCTCTCTGTTTGCTCTGCGTTTCTTTAGTTTGTTTTGCTTTCTCTTTTGTTACATGTCTGGTGATCCTTGGCAGTGTGTTTCTTTCTAAGAGTGCAACACTAAAAACAGCTGGGAGGTCCTTGCCAGTTCAGCCTGTAGAAAAGCCCATGAGTCAGTCAGCAGGCTCCACCCAGTATCCTGGACCTTCCAGTTGGCTCTTTAATGCCAGTGCATACACAAAATTGTGTGTCATCTAATAATACCTTTGAATGTTTGCTTTCCCCCCAGGTTCAGGTGTGTTAACTAAATATATTGAGTCCCTTTTTGTTTTGTTTTATGCCTGTAGTTGAATTTAAAAGCATCTGTTATTGATGAAGTGACATAGTTGAATCACATTAAGACAGATGATAAAGAAAAATGATTAAATTTTAAAAATTCCTATGGAAAGAGAATAGGCAGTTTTTGAAACTAAAATAACAGTTTTGCCATGTAGTCCTCCAAAAAGACAAGTAAAATTTCTGTATGCCTAAATGCATTTATACATTGAGTAATGGACAGTTCAGGGAATAGATGGTTGTTTAGTAGTTTTTGTATCAAATATTGTGCTAGGTGCTTAATATTTTCTAATTTAATTCTCCCAGTGATTCTGCAAAACTAGTATAATGCCTTCATTTTAATAACAAAAAACAGGCTCAGAGGTGTTAAATAGCATGGTAAATAACAGTTGATATTCAAATTCAGTTCATCTTTCACTGGGTACAGAGGCCAGACTTTTAATATAATATTGTGTTATCTTTCAAACTGTATTTCATTTTCTAGAGAACTGAACATTTCTTAGTCTCATGCCTTTACATTTTTATTTGCTTTCTTTTGTTAGGATTTTTGGGGGATATTGTTGTAAATAGGTGGCTTAATTTCAGTCTCTATCATGAAATCTTCCCAGTGTATCTCAGAACACATTGAGGTCTTTCTACTTTCAAACTCCTTTTGCATTTATTGTTTTCACCTTTCTTTTGATACCTGAACATATTTTACATTCTTTTTCCATTTTCGACACTTCAGTGTCTATACCTAATCTTCCAGACTAGATATTAAGTTTTTGGAGGTAAAAGGAATCTCATTTATCACTACCTTAGAATTTAGTATGGTGTTAGGTCCTCAATTAAACTAATTAAGAGAAACACGTTAGGCAGTAGTGCAGTGGTTTAACTGTGGCTTACTGCATCTTGGACCTCCTGGGCTCAAGCCATCCTTCTGCTTCATCCTTTTGCTTCTTCCTTCTGAGTAGTTGGAACTGCAGGCATACACCACCACACCCAGCTGAGTTTAAAATTTTTTTTGTAGAGATGGGGTCTTGCTATGTTGCACAGGCTGGTCTTGAACTCCTGAGCTCAAGCTATCCTTTCACTTTGGCCCTCGCAAAGTGCTGGGATTACAGGCATGAGCCACAGTGCCCAGACAATAATTATTTTTGTATTTAGAAGCATAGTGGCTGAGTTGAAATGGTGTTTTGAGGTCACCGGACTTATCTCCCTTCCTTTTAGATAGATAAAGATTGGAACTAGAAAAGGATAGCAGAGCTCACGTGGACCATCAACCCCAGGCTCCCTCTGGACCCTCTTGAGGCAGCCAGAGGTGGCTCAGTTCTGCCAGGAAAGGCATTTTCTCTTATTTAGACCTCTGTATCCCAGCAATATCCTGTTCCTCTGTTCTTCTAAACTATTACCTTTGAATCTCCTTCAGTGGCTCCATGGAAGGTGGGCTGATGGCTCTTAATAAGCACTAGGAAACCAAATTAATAATCAAAAGGTTGTTTGGTGAGCGGTAGACTCAGAGTAAAGGGCTACATAGCCACTGGAGGTGGCGAGGCCTTGTTGGTCAGTTCTTATCCACAGTAGAGATCACCTTTCATGACCACATTGCTTAGTTGGTTCAGTAAGTCTCTTGGGCTTTTCATAAGTTTCATAATGAACTCTTTTTGACATTCTTCCAGTACTTAACATTGCTATTGTTGATTAAAGTGATACCAGACCTGCCTCATGTTTTCCACTTCTTAATTGGCATCCTTTTTTTTTGAGACAGAGTCTCACTTTGTCGCCCAGGCTGGAGTGCAGTGGCGTGATCTCAGCTCACTGCAACCTCTGCCTCCTAGGTTCAAGCAGTTTTCGTGCTTCAGCCGGCTGAGTAGCAGATTATAAGTGTATGACACTACACTCAGCTAATTTTTTGTATTGTTAGTAGAGATGGGGTTTCACCATGTTGGCCAGGCTGGTTTCAAACTCCTGGCCTCAAGTGATCTGCTCGCCACGGTCTCCCAAAGTGCTGGGATTACAGGTGTGAGCCACCATGCCCAGCCTGAGTTGGGATATATTTTGTCTGCATAAATCTGTTCTGTTTTCAGAGTTTCACGGGCCTTGCTATTATGCCTGCCTTTATCCATTTTCTCCTCTCTAAGCCTGGCATATAAATTAAAACCACTTTACTTTAAGGATTTAGTTAATATTCTGAAAATGTTTTTTCCTCTATTTTCTCCGGTTGATTCTTTCAAGTAAGAAGTATTACTTGATTGTTGTTGGAAACTACCAGTCTAAAATTAATGTATTCAGTTAATTTCTTAAGAATTACCACAAGGTATTTTCTCTGAGTGCATGCCTGAAACTATTTAAATTTTTTTTTTAATAAAAATTCCAAAATGACTGAAGCTGCAAAAAGAATGCTTGTCAGAATCACAAGTAAAGGCATTGTTGGCTTGTTTCTTAGAACCGATGGCATTGTTCATTCATTCTTTATCCCACGAGGTCAAGTAGTCAATCTTGCATATTTTTGTAGGCATTGTGAAACATTTTCAAGATTTTATGTGAGGAGTTTTTGTAAATGAAACCAGCCTGCCAGAGTTCTCTTATGAAACTGAGCTGAGGTTTGCAGGAAATGGTGAGGGCAACAAAATATGCCTTTATAAATGGTACATCTGAAGTAGGAAAGGAATGGAGAGGACTTTTCATAGAACAGATGGAATAACTTGAACATATGACAAAAACCAGAACTGCTGTTTTGGAAAGGGCACCAAAACAAAAATCAGATGTTGTGAGTTCTGTCCCACAACATCTGAGCTCTGAGATCTAGTTCAACTTGTTAGCTTTGTGCCCTTGATCAAGTTTTTTTTAAAAAATTGTGAGCTTCAACTTACATAACTACAAAATAGAGATAATATCGTCTGCACTTCTCTCATGGCATTGTTGTGAAGTTTATGGAAGCATTTTAGAAATGGTAATGGAAGGCCATTGGTAATGGTAATTTTTTGGTCATTTTGCTTCTGTATTTTTCATAAGAGGAAGGATAGTCCACTTGGGAAGAATAGAACAGATATCATAATAAGGGGATTTGAGATCGTAAATGAAACGTGCAGGTGTGCTATAGATATTGTATCTCCTTTATTAATAATATATATGAGAAACCTTACTCCTGATATCTGGTTCTAGTGAATGTGTAGGTGACAAATCAGCTGAACTCAGTAGACCTCGATATACTGATCATTGTCTCAAGAAAGATTTTTGGCCTCAGAGCACTGCTCTTGTCCCTGTCTGTTCATTGCTTTTATTGTGATTTAATGAAGTCATTGAGGTGATGCTTTTTATATTTGTAGATGGGTCTAAGTTGGAAATGGCCAGGGTGGGGGCTAGACAGCTTATAAAACACATACTGGAATTTCATGGCCTACGCTTAAGATCCTGCAAGATAAATATAACCACAGGTTGTACTCTAGCATATCCTCCTGTAGGTAAAGTCATGACGTGTGTCACATAATAATATCTCTGTTAACGATGGGGCCCATAGACAATCATGGTCCCATAAGATGATAGTACTGTATTTTTACTGAACCTTTAAGATGTTTAGATATACAGATACCTGTGTTGTGGTTGCCTGTGACATTCAGTACAGTAACATGCTACAAAGTTTATAGTTTAGGAGCAGTAGGTTGTCCCTTACAGCCTAGGTTGTGCCAGGCTTTACCATTTAGGTTTGTATCGGCATACTCTATGACGTTTGCAGGATGAAATTGCCTAATGACACATTTCTCAGAATGTGTCTCCATCATTAAGTGATGCATTATTATATCCTCTGCTTGCCATTTCTACAAAGCTACAGTGATTTTTTTTTTTTTTTTTAGCTGGAGTCTTGCTCTTGCTGCCCAGGCTAGAGTGCAGTGGTGCATCTTGGCTCACTGCAGCCTCCGCCTCCTGAGTTCAAGTGATTCTTCTGCCTTAGCCTCCCAAATAGCTGGGATTACAAGCATGTACCACCACGCTTGGCTAATTTTGTATTTTTAGTAGAGACAAGGTTTTATCATGTTGGTCAGGCTGTTCTCGAACTCCTGACCTCAGGACATCTACCTGCATTGACCTCCCAAAGTGCTGGGATTACAGGCGTGAGCCACCATGCCCCACCAATTATATATAAAATTTTTTAATCCTGCTTTTTAAATTTAGCATTATATTGTAAAATATTTTCCCACATTATAACAGAGATGTTTTTAATGGCTGTCTGTATTATTTGGTTTGGATTCACCATTTTCTTACTATTGATTATATGACTATTTTGGGTTGCTCTTTTTTTTTTTTTTTAAATTTTCCTTTGAAATAATCCTCAGTTCTTAGCTTTTCAGTTCATGGTACTAAAACATTGTATTAAAAGCATACTAGATGGCTGTAGACACTTTTTTCATGAGGATTGGTTCTGATATCCAGCTTTCTCTCCTCATCAGATCTTGGAGTCTTTGTGGGTTGTTATGAGCCGAAATGTGAGCCTGCTGTTCACCACTGTCACTACACTCCTGACCATCCTCTTCTACAGTGGGACGGCCCTTCTCAATTTTGTACTTTCTCTGGTATGTCCACATAGATAAGTATACATCCCGTTTCCTTCCCCATTGAAGCATATTTCTGGTTTCATTTGCAGTTGCAGATATCTCTCTTCCTATAGTTTCCAAATACGATTTTTTAGGAGATACTGTCCTTTGTTTTGCAGATAATTTTCCTGACCACCCTATTTTATCTGTTAAGTTCCAGTGATGAGTACTACAAGCCAGTGAAGTGGGTGATAAGCCTGACTCCACTATCTCAGCCTGGTCCTTCTTCTAATATTATTGGCCAGTCTGTGGAAGAAGCTATCAGGTAGGGATAAGGTTTATGCTATTTTTATTTCTCCCAGAAATTTTTTTCCACGATAAGCCTATTTTTTTGTCTGAACATCCTAATAATATTCAGTGTGAAACTAGTGAAGGACTCTGGTATTTTCACGGTTTTTATCTCATTTTGAGAGGATAAATATGAACAGTGCAGTTGTTAATAAGAAAAATATCTCATTTTCAGAGGATAAATATGAACAGTGCAATTGTTAATAAGAAAAATATTCAGGCCAGGTACAGTGGTTCATGCCTGTAATTCCAACAACTCAGATTGCTTGAGGCAGAAGGATCGCTTGAGGCCAGGAGTCTGACATCAGTCTGGACAACATAGTGAGACCTTGTCTCTACAAAAAAAAAAAAAAAAAAAAAATTCATTATCTGGGCTTGGTGGCATGCACCTGTAATCCCAGCTGCTTGGGAGGGTGAGGCCAGAGGCTCACTTAAGTCTAGGAGCCTGAGGTTACAGTGAGCTGTGATCATACCACTGTGCTCCAGCCTTGGTGGCAGAGCAACACCCTGTTTCTTTCTTTTTTTTTTTTTTGGAGATGGATTGCAGTGGTATGATCTCGGCTCACTACAGCCTCTGCCCCCAGAGTTCAAGCAATAC
The DNA here is from genome assembly GCF_009761245.1 of Sapajus apella. Lineage (NCBI taxonomy): Eukaryota > Metazoa > Chordata > Mammalia > Primates > Cebidae > Sapajus > Sapajus apella. The sequence goes on along the minus strand of NW_022436986.1, from coordinate 15,232,417 downwards.
TCCTGCCTCAGCTTCCCAAGTAGCTGGGACTACAGGTGTGCACCACCACACCCAGCTAATTTTTGTATTTTTAGTAGAGATGGGGTTTCACCATGTTGGCCAGGCTGGTCTTGAACTCCTGACCTTAAGTGATCTGCCCGCCACAGCCTCCCAAAATACTGGGATTTACAGGCGTGAGCCACCATGCCTGGCCAAGACCCTGTTTCTTAAAAAACAAAAAAAATAGACCGGGCACAGTGGCTCACACCTGTCATCCCAGCATTTTGGGAGGCTGAGGCAGGAGGATTGCTTGAGCTCAGGAATTTGAGACCAGCTGGGCAGCATAGCAAGACCTTGTGGCTACTAAAAATATGAAAGAAGAAAAGGTGTTATGCACCTGTAGTCTCAGCTACTTAAGAGGCTGACATGGTAGGATTGCTTGAGCCTGGAAGATAGAGGCTGCAGTGAACATGGTCACACCACTGCCTAGCCTAGGCAACAGAGTAATACCCTGTCTCAAAAACAAAACTAAAATTAAAAATTCAAAGTAGTTTTGATAACCTCCTCTTAAACATGTGATTTACAAAGATGTAATTGTGTATCTCCATCAGCTTTCCATCAGCAGGATCTTAGACTAGCTCTTAGCATCGTGTCACTTGCTTAGGAGAACCCCCGCTTCCACCACCCCCATCTCCTACTTCTTTCAGAACTCTCTGCTGTCACGAGTTCTAGCTTTGCTCCAGAAGGAGAGTAGGTGGCCTTCCTGTTTCTCCTTCTATCCTAGAGCTAAGCTGTGCCCTCTGCAAGGGGTAGATTGGATACTGGAAATGCAGAATTGTTGGTTATCTCTAAGTCATAGGCTCTGTATGCACTGCACGTTCTGGCCAGAAACTTTCATCATAACTTCTGGCATCCACGTATTTACAGACTTGATTTCTGAATGAACGTCTTCAACTTTTCCTCCCCATAAGATTTTTCCAGGTCATGGCTCTTGGCTTCCTTTCTTTTCCTCTTCATCATTTCTGGTAGGGAGTGCCCTTTTGTGGAGCAGGCCTCTCTCAGCCCCTCCTCCAACCCTTGTCCTCATTGCTCATTAACAAGACTCAAATACATTTTTACTTCTTAGGAATTGATCTCAAATTAAACCCTCCTATTGTCCATTAGAGCTCTTTTTTCTAATATGTTGTTAACCAGGTGCTCTTAAGCATCTCTTGAGTAGTGAATCTTTGGCTGGCATTTCTGTTTCCACATACTTTTAATAAATACCATTATCTGGAACTAGTCTTCCACAGAAATCTTGTTTGTTTGTTTTTTTTTCTCTGATAATCGGATCTGACTGATATTGGTTTATTTTTTCACTGTATTCATGTAATAGCTAGGGAGAATCCCACTTTGATTCTTAGAAAACCGTCAGTTACATTCAAACAGGGTGCATGCTCCTGAAAATATAATGTATGTAGAAACTTTGCTAAGTTCTCACCCTTTTTCCTACTAGCAAGGCCTGGGTAAGGTCTTCACTACTACCTGTTTCCTTGATTGGCTGTCAAGTGGGATTCTTTAAAAAATGCTCTTAACATCTGTATAGTGCCCTCAGGTATCCACATCGGGGCAATCTGTAAAGATTCCAGATTTGGGAGTATATTATCCAGTGTAACAGCATTTGGGGTGAAGCTCTTTTGAGGGAAGTACCAGCTATAGCTTCCCTCCTAAGTCCTATATGACCATTGGCTATCATCTTTACTGAATAAATGAAATGACAAAAATTCTAGCAATAGATTATCTTTTCTTTATCTAGATGATATCTTTCTGACTCAAAAAAGCTTCTGCAAATGCTGTACCAAAAAGGAAGCCTAACCTTTTATCTTCCCAATAGGATAATGCTACTGGAGCAGCCATATCAAAGGCTGGTAGGAATTCTCCAGTCAGTGTGGCTTATGCCAAGCCTTGCAGAAAAATATCTACCTTGTTCATAAAGAACTTCAAGAAAGATGATACTTCCATTTTCCTCAAGTAACCTTCACTGTTACTGACTCTTATTCTTAGAAAAATGTTTCTATTTTCAAATTCACAGCTTTTGAATTTTCTTTTGTTCTGCTGTCTTAGAGCAGACCATCCTCTAAATGTCTGTCATTGAGTCACCTTTTTCCTTAGCAAACATGCCACCTTTTTTTGTTTTAAACTTAATTCCTAGATGTCGTGTTTGCCAGTCTGTGGTAAGTAAAGCTGTGAGTCACACCTACATTCAACTGATTGAAAACACGTATTCTGTTACACTATAATGCCTTCTCTCAGGAGGAGCTGGTTAGGTGAGATCATGAGTTACATTTTTGGACATAAGAGGGTGGGACTCTGGCTGGGTGCAGTGGCTAACGCTTGTAATCCCAGCGCTTTGGGAGGCCAAGGTGGGTGATCACCTGCGGTCAGGAGTTCGAGACCAGCCTGGACAACATGGTGAAACCCTGTCTCTACTAAAAATACAAAAATTAGCTGGGCGTGGAGGCAGGTGCCTGTAATCCTGGCTACTTTGGTGACTGAGACAGGAGAATTGCTTGAACCCAGGAGGCGGAGGTTGCAGTAAGTCAAGATCGCGTCACTACACTCCAGTCTGGGCAACAAAGCGAGACTCCATCTCAAAAAAAGAAATAAAATAAAAGAGAATGGGACTTAGAAATTCAGGTCTTTGTCTCCAGAGAGAATTTGAGATTAGAAAGAATGCTGTCATCTACAGGGATATGAGGAAATCCGTCTTTTATAAATTAGACTTACCTTCTTGGGAGTGCACACACTAATTATATATTATAATGGTAGCTCATGTCTTGGTTCCAAAGTATAATGGGATTTAAAAACCATTTGTTTTTTTATCACCTTATTTTAAATACAGAAAAAAGTTTTAACAACCTTTGGTACCGGAACTATAATCTAAAGGTTCTCAGAATTGATAGATTTTTATAAGTCTGATAAATATGGTACAGACTAAAGACTAAAGAACAGTTTATGGCCTGAACCATTTTTCTAACCAAAGCTATATCAAGTTATGTAAATTGAAGGCTTTAATTCAAGGTGATTTTTTTGCAGTTTAAGTTCTTAGAGCTGTCTCTTTACTGGCTCAATTTCAAGACTTAAAATGTACAGATTTTATAGAGATTCCTCTGAAGAGCTTTCTCCTCTGGAGAAGATGATAGTGAATTCTGTTTCTAAGAGCTCCTGTTGGATTTTTCATCCTGAAGGTTTGTGTTGAAGAGGCAATATGTTTCTTCATGGAAAAAGATTGTGAGGGAAAAAATAAATGGTTATGATTTATAATTTATAAGTGATTATGAAAACATTATTATAATAGCCTCAGAGTACAGTTTAGCCTACAAATATCAGTGATACCAACTTTTATAAGCATCAGTTGTTAATCATCATCCATGTTGCGGCTAAGTGGAAATCATTACATTCATTTATATGATCTGTGAATAAGTAAAAGGTGGAATTGAAATTGGGGGTTAATTGCATGACCAGACATTGAATGTGTCTGTTTTTGAAGCTTTGCCTTCCAAAATATGTGGCTTCTTTATGATCACAATCTCATTGACGTTTTGAACCTTAATCATTGTTTTGATTCTGAATAAGTATTCTTCTCAGTTGAATACATTTGCAATTGGGTTTTCATTTCATGAAATTTTGAGTCAATGGCATGCATCCTTTATCCCCAGACCATTTTCCTCTCTTTAGCAGCATGTTGTTTCCTGAATGTGTACATCACACCCTTCTTCCCCGATGCTCCCATTCTGCTTGCTCTGGTGGAGATATTGCACATTACTAAGTTGCATGTTGTCACGGCCTCAATGCAATTTAGTGTGTGTGATATTTTCACATGAGTGCATGCACACGGGTATGGCTCTTGCTTGCTGGGATTACAGCTTTTCAGTGCCAGTGGGTGGGCATCCTGTTGAATTAGATAAGAGAATGTGTATGTAATGTGATTCACATTTGGAAAGTGAACATGCTTCCCACCTGTACCTCCCAATTTTGGATAATTAAAAGTGTTTGGATTAAAAAAGGTCAGCATTGATCATTTAGCAAATCGCTGTTTCCATTTTTTACGTTGAGCAAATTAAATATTTAGTACAAATTCTCATTGATTTGAGAATATAAACAATATTTAAATGTGTAAGAAGAATATAAAGCTGTAAGAAAAGAAAATGTATTTTCATTTATTTAAAGAAATCTCTCCCAACACTGAAATGGACAAGCAGAAATGTCTTACTGCATATTTGGGGAAATTAAATTAGCTGCAGTTCTTAAATAATAAGACAGTAAATGTATGCCTTTTTTAACCTGCCTGATGATTCATCTCATAAACTTAAGTTTCCACTGTGAATTACCTTAAAAATGTTTCTTTTATTTAGTTTCTCATTGCGATGCTTTAAAAACTGCTAAATTCACTTTACTGGGTTTACTATGGAAGTAGTTTTGTGATACACATGTTTACTATTTGTCTATGTAACTGAAACAACCCCTTGGTTATTTTTTTAGTTAGCATTAGAATAAACATCCACAATCACTGGGCATTGTCAAGGACACATAACCATGTATTACTGTATAAAAATACTGAATTAATATTTACTACTGCCATAGCCTCCAGATGATCTAATGTGATGCTGTCATTGTATGTTTCTGTCTGTGATTCACCACTAGTTTGGAGGAGGAGAATGGAAGAATTCCACATAAGCAGGTCATCCCCTGTGCCCCTTTAGCAGCTCTCTAGGCCTGAATGCACAGTGTGGCTGTTCCCCTCATGCTGGAAATCTAATGTCAGCCAGGTTGCTATATAACATACTGTGGAGCTGGGTCTCCAGGGCAGATGAGCCAAGGAAGGGAAGATGTGACCTCTCAAGGGAGGTTCGGCCTGAGAAGGGGTGGGTAGAGAGAGATTTCTTAAAGGATACAAAAATTACTTAGAAGGAATAAGTTCTAATGTTATACAGCACTGTGGAATGGCTGTAGTTAACAGTAATAAATTATATTGTTTCAAGTAGTTAGGAGGAAGATATGGAATGCTCCCAACAAAAGAAATGAGGCTGGGCATAGTGGCTCACGCCTGAAATCCCAGCGCTTCGGGAGGCCAAGGTGAGCAGATCACCTAAAGTCAGGAGTTCAAGACCAGCCTGGCCAACATGGAGAAACCCTGTCTCTACTAAAAAATACAAAAATTAGCCAGATATGGTAGCGCATGCCTGTAGTTCCAGCTACTCGGGAGGCTGAGGCAGGAGAATCGCTTGAGCCCAGGTGGTGGAGGTTGCAGTGATCTGTGACCGTGCCACTGCACTCCAGCCTGGGTGACAGAGTGAGACTCTGTCTCAAAACAAAACAAACAAAAAAACTCTGTTACCATAATGACTTTCATAGATAGTAAGACAGGGATGTGGTTACTGAATTTGAGTATCCAAAAAATGTCAACTAACTGGTTGATATCAATCAATGAAAGAATGAAATGGGAAAATGGTCTTTCCAGCGGTATGATGGTAAGTAACATGCTTTCATTGATTAATGATTTCTGGTAGCCCATTCAAACTATATGGTGCATGCCATTAGTTATATGCCAGATGACGTTTTATTTGACTTTGGGAGTAAATTATTCCTAGCAATCTCTGAATTTTAGGTTCCAAAGAACCCTAGAGATGAGTGATAATTATATGTCCAGTATTATAGGTTATTTGAAATAACTGAACTGGCCAGGCACAGTGGCTAACGCCTGTAATCCCAACACTTTGGGAGGCTGAGTCAGGAGGATCGTGATGTCAGAAGTTTGAAACCAGCCTGGCCAGTATGGTGAAACCCCGTTTCTACTAAAAATACAAAAATTAGGCATGGGCATGCACCTGTAGTCCCAGCTACTCGGGAGGCTGGGGCAGAAGAATCACCTGAACCCAGGAGGCGGCAGTTGCAGTGAGCCGAGATTGTGCCACTGAACTCCAGCCTGAGTGACAGAGCCAGAGTCTGCCTCAAAGTAGAATAACCGAACCAAAATTTTCTGGTATGCTACTTGCATACACACAGCACATAACAGTACTTCGCACATAGGGGGTTGTGTGTGCACCTGTGGTCCCAGCTACTTGGGAAGTTGAGGTGGGAGGATCACTTGAGCCTGGGAGGCAGAGGTTGCAATGAGTCAAGATCTCACAACACTGCATTCCAGCCTGGATGACAGATTGACACCCAGTCTCCAAAAAAAAAAAATTATTTGTCAACTATATCTTTATTTATTTATTTATTTTTAATGAAAGAAGAAAAACAAGTTTTAAAAAAGTCCTTTTAAGAGGGAGGAAGTTCTAGAATTAATGGTAATAACTGCACAAATTGTGAGTATACTAAAAACCACTCAATTGTATACATGAAACTGATGAAATTTATGTTATATGAGCTTCATCTCAATAAAAACATCTTATTAGAAAACAAAGACAGGAGAGTCAGAATAAAGGAGACATGTGGATAGAAGCAGACCTCAGAGATGGAGAAAGATTGGAGGATGCCACACTACTAGCCTGAAAGACGGAAGTTGGGGCCATGAGCCAAGGAATGAAGACAGCCTTTAAAAGCTGGAAAAGGTTTGTCCAAGTGTGGTCATGTTCACAACTAAATGATCACAGCCAGTTACAGATTGCTCGTTCCCTCTCTACTCTCATTGCTTTACTTAGCTAGCCTTAGAAAAAGAAACAAACAGACCCCAAGAAACTAAAAATGAAGAGAAAACAGATTCTTTCTTAAATCCTCCAAAAACAATGTGACTTCTTGGTTTTAGGACTTCTGGACTGAATTATAAGATAAAAAGTATGTTTTAAGCTAGTTGAGTTTTTGGTAATTTGTTACAGCTGCAACAGGAAACTAACATAACACACTACATGCAAAGTACAGTTATGTGCTGTACACATGCAAATGGCATGCCAGAAAGTTTCAGTTTGTTTATTTAAAATTGTAAAGTTAAATAACCTATAATACTGGGCATATAATTATCACTCATCTCCATGGTTCTTTGGCACCTAAAATTCAGAGATTGCTAGGAATAATTTACTCCCAAAGTCAAATAAAATTTCATCTGGCATATAACTAATGGCACATACTATGCCTGGCTAAGTTTTTGTAATTATAGTAGAGACAGGGTTTCACCTGTTGCCCAGGCTGGTCTTGAACTCCTGCTCTCAAGCGATCCACCCGCCTCGGCCTCTCACAGTTTAGGATTATAAGTATGAGCTACTGTGACCAGCTAGGCAACAAATAAAAATTTTATATATTTATAGTTTGTAATATAATGTTACATTGTGAAATGGTTAAATCAAGCTAATATATTCATTACTTCACATACCATTTTTGTTGTGACAACATGTAAGATGTAATCTTACCAGTTTTCAAGTATACAATACATTATTATTAACTATAGTCACTATGCTGTACAGTAGCTCTCCTGAACTTACTCATCCTAACTGAAACTTTGTACCATTTGACCATCTCTCCAGCCCCTGGCAACCACCATCCTGCTATCTACTTCTATGAGTTCAACTCGTACATTCTACTTACAAGTCAGATCATGCAGTATTTGTCTATCTGTGCTGTGCCTGGCTTATATAACTTAGCAGAAAGTCCTCAAGAATCATCCATGTTATCACAAATGACAGGATTTCCTTCTTTTTGGTGGCTGAATAGTATTTTCTTGTGCACACACAGCATATTTTCTGCTAATAGCCACTGTTTATTGAGCATCTGCTGTGTACTAGGTCAGTTACTAGGAGCTTCAGATGCATTATTATTTAGCTCTTCATGAGCTGAATTGCTCTTCCTGCCAGTATCCACTCATATAATACTGTGAGGTTTAACCTTATACCTTGAGGAGATGTGCTGTGATGTAGGAGGTAGTGGCTTCTGGTTTGGTATCCATGTACTATTAATTTTTTCTGAATTGAGAGATTAAAGCTAGTATTAGTTATAAAGCTAAATAGATATCGTATGACCCAGTATGTCCACTTCTAGGTATTTACAGATGATAAATGAAAGCATGTATCTACAAATACTTGTACACAAATGTTCATAGCAGCATTATTTTTAATACCCCCAAACTGGAAACACCTCAAATGCATATCATCTGGTGAATGGATAAACAAATTGTGGTAGATCTACATAATGGAATACTACTCAGTAATTAAAAGGAACAAACTAATACATTCAGCAATGTGGTGAAGCTCAAAAGCATTATGCTAGGTGAAAGAAACACCAAAGGCTACATGACAACGTGAACGTACTCAACACTACTGAACTGCACACTCAAAATGGTTCAGATGGTAAATATTGTGCCATGGGTATTTTACCACAGTTTAATACAAAGCTATATAATTTATGATGGTGTTTAGATGAAATTCTAGAAAAGGCAGAATTATAGTGACAGCATATCTAGTGGCCATCAGAGGCCAGAGTTTAGGGAGGGTTTGAGTATAGGAGGGGGATGAAGGAACTTTTTGAGGTGATACAAATGTTCTACATCTTGATTATAATGATGGTCATAGAACTTACATGTTTATCCAAATCACTGAATTGAACGCTTAAATTGGTGAGTTTTATTTGTAAATCATTGTTTAATAAAGCTGATACAAGAAGAAGTTGCTAGGAATTTGAGGGAGTTAAAAAATTCTGTCGTCTTGTAAATTGTAAGAGAATTTTTCTCTGCTGTTTTATTTATAAAACTTGTGTGCCAGATCATGAGTAGTGAGGTAGAGGCGAATATATTGTCTTCATCCCTCACTGGGTTACATGAATATGTTTGGTAACTGCAAGCAATACATAGTGCATTTAAAAGTTGTCTTGAGAATGTTACCAGCAACCAATATTCTCAGCGGTGGAAGAAGACTGTGCTGTTTTCTACATGTGGTCCTTACTGGATTAGCCTTGTTTGGTTGCCACTCAGAGGGGTGATTGAGTTGTGATATTCTGTTGCACCTTTGGTGTCAACTTATTTTTGACTTAAAAATTTTTTAGGCCGGGCGCGGTGGCTCAAGCCTGTAATCCCAGCACTTTGGGAGGCCGAGGCGGGTGGATCACGAGGTCAAGAAATCGAGACCATCCTGGTCAACATGGTGAAACCCCGTCTCTACTAAAAATACAGAAAAAAATTAGCTGGGCATGGTGGCGCGTGCCTGTAATCCCAGCGACTCAGGGGGCTGAGGCAGGAGAATTGCCTGAACCCAGGAGGCAGAGGTTGCGGTGAGCCGAGATCGCGCTATTGCACTCCAGCCTGGGTAGTAAGAGCGAAACTCCGTCTCAAAAAAAAAAAAATTTTTTTAGTAACATAAGGTTAAGGAAAAAAATCACACCATATGTTTTCCTCATTGACCTCCCTAGTTGTAGGCAAATTTTATACTTTTTTCCTTACTTTTTCTCTGTGGTCACTGATGTTATTATTTCCTCCCCCTCAAAACCTACCGTCACCTTGGTCTCTGGGAATACTGCACTCGAGTGATTTTCCTTCTGCTACCAAAATGATTTCGTTACCTCTCTGACTGGTATTTCTTTGTCTTTAGGTCCCTTATGAAAACACAACCTGTTGTCCTATTTTCTCTCCACTTGCCCCTTTAAGATGTTTTTTGCTCTTCTATGATTATTCTAGTGCATCTCAATTGTCTTGTTCTGAATTCTCTGTTAAGCCTTGTCTCTTATTTCAGCTACTTCTAGGGTATTTTCATCCTCCTTTTTGAGTTCCTGTTGCCCAAACTAAACAAACTCCCCATTTCTTTCATGCCTCTTCCATTCTGGCCTTCTCCATTTCTTTGAGACAATGCCATTCTTTCTCCTTCAGGTTTAAGACCTGAAGCTCTGTCATTTTCTTTTTTCTCTGTCCTCTCTGTTTAGTCGTTGAGCGGATCCTTTGTATTTTCTTTGGAGTCTTTCCCTTTCTTTGGGTATTTTTGATCCTACTTTATTCTGGGTTCTTGTTGCAGAGTCATGGCACCTTTAAGACATTGTCTAGCGAAAGCTACTGGTCAGGATGACAAAGCAGGTTTTAGAATTGGGTCCATGGATCCATGTCCCAGAACCCTGCTGAACAGCTGAATCACTGGATTACAGCGTTTGGCTTTGCTCTTAACAGTATACGTCTTGGGATGCTTTAGAAAAGCTTGGTGTTTCCTTTTGCATGTACAAGGTCACCATTGCCGCTAAAGTCTCTTCTTTCCTTCCTATGTAGTGAACATATGAGGGTGCTTTCCCTGCACCCCTCTGCACCGCCCCATAGAGTCCAGGTTTTTACGATTTTGTGCTGCCTTGAGATTACTTAAGGATTGCCGTTTTTGTGTGCTCCCTGAAGAGTTCCTTATTTCTCCTCCTTACTAGTGCTGCATTACTCATCTTCCAACTGAAAAACACAGAGCGCCTGACATTGCAGATTTTCGTGTACGGAATTCCTTTATTAGTCACCAAATATATGTGTCTGTTTTTATCTCTCTTGTATTTTCCTCTCTGATTTTGCTTTGGAGTTAGTAATTTTTTTTTCCATAAATTCTCCCCCAATGATCATTCTTTGATAGCATTTTTAAGAGATGTTACATTGTAGGCCTAGTTGCATAGTTTAAGAAACGTAGGAAGATTTTGTTAAAGCGAAGAAAGGTTGGTGAAATACAAGTTATGCTGTCCCTTATTGGCTCTTTCCAAAAGGGGAGGGCTGGCCACCACCTGGGTTTCTTAGAGTTTAACTGTATCCTTGGAAACATGTTATTCACACTTAATTTTCTTTCCATTTGCTTTGGTGGTGAAATAACTGAAAATAACTTTTCACAAAGAGTGAAAAATTGATGAATTATTTCAGTGAATATGGTATTTTAAGATATTTCAGTTCAGTTATTTTTTTCATCAGAAATATAAAGAATAGCTTAGTAAACATTTCAAAATAAACCATTTCATATTATGTAAAGAATAAGTAAATATATTTAAAGTAAGGTCTTTATGTTTTTTTGAAATAAAATGAGAACAGCATTCTCAGTTCAGTAGAAGACTAAATAAAGCTGTTACTGGATTTGGAATCAAGTGGCCACGTGATTTTTCTAAATCACAATATGACACTGTGTTTATTTACTCTTTGCTTTTATCTTTGGGCATTCCAGAGGGGTGTTTGATGCTTCCCTCAAAATGGCTGGCTTCTATGGATTGTACACCTGGCTGACTCATACTATATTTGGCATCAATATTGTCTTCATACCGTCAGGTAACAACCATGTTATATCTTCCATGTTCTCTATTTAAGGAAAGTTAAGCCATTTTACCAGTTAGGAAACGTCTATTTCCTCAAGTTTAAAAAACTAAATTTTGTGGCTTGAGATCCAGTCTAGTCCATATTAGGAGCAGAATATGATTTGTAATGTATTTGTTTATTGTTGTATCCCCAGCAGCTGGAACCATACCCAGCGCACAGAAAACATTGCTATATTAGCCTGTTCTCTCATTGTTATAAAGAAATACTTGAGATTGGGTAATTTATAAAGAAAAGAGGTTTAATTAGCTTACTGTTCTGCAGGCTGTACAGGAAGCATAGTGGCTCCTGCTTTTGGGGAGGCCTCAGGAAACTTATAATCATGGTGGAAGGTGAAGGTGAAGCAGGCATGTCTTACATGACTAGAGCAGGAGGAAGAGGGGGAGAGGTGAATACACAGTTTTAAACAACCAGATCTCACGATAACTCACTCACCATCATGAGAACACTACCCAGGGGTGAAATCCATCCCCATGATCCAGTCATCTCCCATCAGGTTCCACCTCCAATACTGGGGATTACAATTTGACATGAGATTTTGGTAGGGACCCAGATCCAAACCATATCAGTTGCCTTAAATATTTGTTAAATGAGCCAGGTGTGGTGGCTCACGCCTGTAATCCAAGCACTTTGGAGGCCAAGGCAGGCAGATCACCTGAGGTTGGGAGTTCAAGACCAGCCTAACCAACACGGTGAAACCCCATCTTTTTGAAAAATAAAAAAAAATTTTTAAATTAAAAAAATATATTTGTTAAATGAACAAATGTTCTAGCATTTAGTATAACACCTAGCACATAATCGGCTTTAAATAATGTTTGAATTGAACTGACTGGCAGGGAGCAATGCGTTGTCAAATAGCTTTGTCCATGAGGGATAACATCCCAGGGCAAGATGAATGCTTTTGAGGGCACATAAGCTGTCTCCATACCTATTAAGATCTGTTATGATGGTTCTTCCACTTTTTCTTCCTTTATTTCTATGGCTGCTTGTTTTCCTAAATATCTCTGCCTTTCACATTTGCCTCTACCACCAGCTGCCCTTCCCCCATTTGTCTGTGCTTCCTTCCTTCTGCATTTTCAAGTTCATTCACGTTCTTCCCTACTGTGATCTTCACTAACCTACCCTCTGGCATGCAGGCACCCTTTGAGGCGGGCAGAGTAGGTAGTAGTCTTACCGTATAGATGAGAGACCAGTTTTCCAAGGTCACGTACCTGGCTTCTGGTAGGACCAGAACTAGATGCTACATCTGTTTTACTCTTAACCTGGAGAGAAGCCAGATGGAGGAAGATCGCTTGAACATACTGCTCTGGAAGGGAATGACCTTGAATCAGGGTCCTTCAACTCAGGATTTTTTTCTGTTTATTTTTATTAGAAAGAAGCAAAGTAAAGAATATGCTGAGGTTTAGAAACTAATTTCTGATTGGGCTTTGGAATCAGTACAAGTTTTGACACATGTTCTGTAGCTGTATTTATGGGACTGTGTATTAACTACTGATTGAGAGTAACAACTGCAGAACCCTGAAATTTTACTGCTTAAGAATAGATCCATAAATAAAACACATACTTAGAAAGGTTTTTAGTATCACGTTTTAAGATATTGAGCCTTTATTTAGCTAGAAAATTCAGTTAGATAGGGTATGTCATTTCCCTAATATTTGATTTGTGAGTATTTAACTTGTTTTGTTGGAAATTGTTAAGGAGGAGGAGCCACTGCTTAGATTCTGTTGCTTGTTGGCGTTTTGCTGATGATGGTAAGTTGCTTTTCTTTTACTCTTTTTTCAGCGTTAGCAGCAATCCTTGGAGCAGTGCCGTTCCTGGGGACATATTGGGCAGCAGTACCTGCAGTTCTAGACCTGTGGCTGACACAAGGGTTAGGATGCAAGGCCGTTTTACTGTTGATTTTTCATCTCTTGCCAACATACTTTGTAGATACTGCAATCTACTCTGACATATCAGGGTATGTAATCCACAGAATTTCTTAAGTTGTTAGTGAATCATCTAGGCATTTCTGGGGTTTTTTTTGTTTTTTTTTTTTAAAGCAGGATTTTTTTCCCCTGGGGTTGTACAAAAGAACTGGTAGTAGTAGTTTTCAGTGAAATAATCTTTTGTGTTCCCACTGATATAATGAAATTTTAATTTAAAATAATATTGTTGACAAGGCATGATATTTTGGGGTTTTTTGTTGTTGTTGTTGTTGTTGCTCCAAAGTTACAGAGCAACTTTTTTTCTTTGTTTTTTTGAGATAATATCTCTGTCACCCAGACTTGAATGCAGGTGCAGTCATGTCTCACTGCAGCCTTGAACTCCTGGGCTCAAGCAGTCCTCCTGCCTTGAACTTTCAAAGGCACTAGTATTACAGGAATGGACCACCATGCCCAGCCAATATTTTCTTATTTACATATTTATTTATAATATTAATATATGATGTCCTGAGTTAAAATCAAATTGTGAATAATTTTCTCTTGATTTAGTGACATTTAACCTAGAAAATTATGATCCGATATACATCAAATATTTCAAGTACAATGAAGGGTTAATTGTTATTTTTATTACTTCTTTGTTTTTGGAGAAAATGTTAGATTGTATGTCTGAGGATTTCCATGTGAAACCAAATCTCAGCAAGTAAATTTCTGGCAAGCAGAGCTGTCTAAAGATGGAATTAGAATGGTTTTATGATAAATACAGGTTAAATCTAAGTCAGAATCAATACTTTAGCCATATAATACAATAAATAAATGCCTGTTTCTATAGGTTTTGATGTCTCTTTTAGAAATTACATTAAGTAAATCAAGCCAGTTCTCAGTTAGTCATATATTCAGATTCACATTGCTTATGAAAATCTAGGCTGAAAGTTAAATGATAACTGATATTGAACAATGCTGAAGCCCCAGAATTCCAGAGCAAAAAGAAATAAGCAACTCCATAAGCCAGACTTAGGGGAACTTTTATGTATAAAACTTGAGAGAGAAGATTAAAAAGCTGAACATCATAGTGTGGTTAACTAGTGTGTTAACACTTGACATTTGAGCAGGAATAAGTATGATTTATACTTAAGTACTTTAATTTCTTTAAAATTTGCTATAAATTTTATATTAAGGTTTATAGCTGGAGTTAAAGATTTATATGTGATTTTATCTCAAAAATAAAATACTCTTGTTTTTTTTTTTTTTTGGAGACAAAGTCTCGCTCTATCGCCCAGGCTGTAGTACAGTGGCTCAATCTTGGCTCACTGCAACCTCCACCTCCCAGGCTCAAGCTGTTCTCCTGCCTCAGCTTCCTGAGTAGCTGGGATTACAGGGGTGCACCACCACACCCAGATAATTTCCGTATTTTTAGTAGAGACCAGGTTTCACCATGTTTGCCAGGCTGCTCTTGAACTCCTGACCTCAGCTGCCTGCCTTGGCCTCCCAAAGTGCTGGGATTACAGGCGTGAGTCACTATGCCTGACCTAAAATACTGTCTTTAAACATTGTCATTGGAAATGAAAGGTTTGACATAAATTGTTTTAGTTTTTAATAGGGTACACTTTTATTCATAAACTCGCACACGTGTTTTTTTTTTTTTTTTTTTTTTTTTTTTTTTTTTTTAAGCCTTAAAGCTGAGCATGGTGGCTCAAGCCTATAATCCTACCACTTTGAGAGGCCAAGGCAGTTGGATCACTTGAGCCCAGGAACTCAATACCAGCCTGGGAAACATGGTGAAACCCCATCTCCACAAAAATATGAAAAGTAGGTTGGCGTGGTGGCACATGCCTGTGGTCCCAGCTACTCAGGAGGGTGACATAGGAAGGTCACTTGAGCCCAGAAGGTCGAGACTGTAGAAAGCCATGATTGCGGCACTGCACTCCAGCCTGGGTGACAGAGTGAAAAAAAAGCTTTAAGCATGTTTGATAATGTCCTTGAATGTGTTGTTTAGGGAAGAAGTTTACTTAGAAAACATGGAATATTGCCCTAATCATTTTTTTGGAATGAGAAAGACAAACGCATTATCAATATAGCATATTGGTTCCTTGAAGACTGGTTCTCCACAAGTCTTACTTTGTTTTAACTGTAATGTAGAACATCCTTCCAAGATATTTAGTTATTTGCCCCTCACTTGAATTGTTCTCATCTCATGTTTAAAACTAGAAACAAACAGGATGTGACTTATTTCTCAGTCCTTCTGATGTCAGTGGTCTTTTCATTATCAGTGTGCTATGCTGCTGTGTTCTATTTTATTTCATTCCACTTACGTAAGTGATACTGTAATAAGCTGGAGGGCATTTTTGATTCTCCTGTGAAATACAAATCTTGGGCTTTGTGACAGAGATTTTGCTCAGGAGGCCTTTTATCATTACCTGTGTTAAAAATTATATTTTAGGAGGTTACCAAAGCCTGACCTATGAGTAACAGGGATGCTACTGTTGTTGTTGTCTTATAAAAGCATAATTAACTGAATTACATGCTAAATTGTGCTCACTTAATTATCTTTGATGGAGGTATACTTAACAGGTGACTCCTAACCAGTCCTAAGCCAACATTAACCCACCATAGGCAGGCACCTGTAATGGGTATAAAATAGCTGTTAACATTGCTGACTTTATTCTTTCATTCCTGGAGCTATAAACAGAGGCGCTAGTCACCCATAGGAAAAAAATTATTGTGTCTCAATATTATTGTAATGTTCAATTATATGCATCGAGGTGATCTAAAGAAAGATCTAAAAAAAGCTGATAATATACTTAAAAACATAGTGTATTAAAGAATGAACATTGTATTAGAAATGTATTTCAGATTTATTCCAGTTTTTGTGTGTTAAAGGTTGTGAACTAACTGGTATGCTTTTTATTCCAGAGGTGGCCATCCTTACCTGACAGGCTTGGCAGTGGCCGGAGGAGCATACTACCTAGGCCTGGAAGGTGCAATCATCGGGCCCATTCTTCTCTGCATACTTGTGGTTGCTTCCAATATCTATAGTGCCATGCTAGTGAGTCCCACGAATTCGGTACCCACGCCAAACCAGACCCCATGGCCTGCTCAGACTCAGCGGTGAGTTAAAGCAGAATAATCTTAAGCTTTATTTAAACATTGAGCTGTCCTGTGTCTGTATTTGATAAATAGCTTCATCCAGACTTGTCAGGATAAAGGTATTTGGGTACCAATGCTGTGATAAAAGTTGCAGAAGACACTAAGTAAATAAAAATCACTGGGAGAGTTTTGGGTTTCATATACAGGAAAATTGAAAACCTGTATTGGGACCAGGAGCAGTGGCTTATACTTTGGGAGGCCGAGGCAGGTGGATCAGCTGAGGTCAGGAGTTCGAGACCAGCCTGGCCAACATGGCGAAAACCATCTCTACTAAAAATACAAAAATTAGCTGGGTGTGGTGGCACATACCTGTTATCCCAGCTACTCGGGAGGCTGAGGGCAGGAGAATTGCTTGAACCCTGGAGGCAGAGGTTGCAGTGAGCCTAGATTGTGCCACTGCACTCCAGCCTGGGCAACAGAACAAGACTGTACCTCAAAAAAAAAAAAAAAAAAAAGACCTATATTGGATGAGAATTGTTAATGTCATGAAAAGCCAAAAATAAATTTAAAAAAATTAATACCATGTGATGCATGGTATATCAGACAGAAAAAGACTCAAGAAATAGGACAATCATGCCAGATGTGGTGGCTCACACCTGTAATCCCAGGAGGCCAAGGTGGGTGGATTACCTGAGGTCCCCAGGAGGCCAAGGTGGGTGGATTACCTGAGGTCAGGAGTTTGAGACCAGCCTGGCCAACATGGTGAAACCCCATCTCTACTAAACATGAAAAAAAAAAAAATGTCTGCCAGATGTGGTGGCAGGCGCCTGTAATCCCAGATACTCGGGAGACTGAGATACTCGGGAGGCTGAGGCAGAATTGCTTGAACCTGGGAGGCGGAGGTTGCAATTAGCTGAGATCATGCCATTGCACTCCATCCTGGGTAACATAGAGGGACTCTCTCTCAAAGGAAAAAAAGAAAAAGAAATAGGACAACCAAATGCAATGCATGAGTCTGGGATAGTTTTCTGGATGGGGGATGGGAGGAATCTGTAAAGAATATTACTGGAACAACTGGGGAAATTTGAACATGGACCATATGCTAAATAATATTATATCAGTGATAAATTTGGTTTAACCAATTTAACAATGATACATTGATAACCAATGATACAATGATAACCAGTCATAACCAATGATACTTTGGTTCTGTAGAAGAATATCCTTTAAGGATGAAGTGTCATGATGTCTGCAACTTATTTTCAAACAGTTCAGCCAAAACTGAGAGAGAGAGAGAGAGAGAGAGAGAGAGAGAGAGAGAGAGGAAGTGACTGTAGCAAAATGTTAACAATTGGTGAATCTAGATGAAGGACATATGGTTGTTGATTGTACTAGTGTTTCAATTTTGTGTAGGTTTCAATTTATACATTTTTAAAATACAAAGTTGGGAAAAAATTATTTGGGATACTAATATAGAGTTGCAACTTGTAATTTTGTAAGTACAGATATTAAAATAACGGTTCCTGTTATCTGGTGTCAATGGCGTTTCATAAAATAAATTACAGTGTTTGAAAATTTTCCCATTGTCTCATAATTTTCTTAAATTTCTTTATTTAGGTATAATTTATATATGGTGAAATGTATATCTGAATAGCCAAATGTATATCTAAATAGACAATTTGATTTTTTTCAAATATTCATACCCATGTAACCACCACCCATATCAAGATATAGAATAATTTTATTACTCTAGAAGGCTTCTCCCTGTCTCCTCTCAGTCAGATCCCACTACCTGCTGATATTCTAACTGTGGTCACTTTTCATTAATTGTGCCTGTTTTTGAACATGTTATAAGAGAAATCATATAGGAGGTATTCTTGAGTCAGCCCTCTTTGCTCAACAGTGTATCTGTGTGATTCATTCATGTTGTTGGATTTTTTTCTCTGTTCATTGTTCATTCTTTTTTCATTATTGTCTTCTATCCCATTACATGAATATATTACAATCTCATTATAGGACTGATAGCTATTTGGATAGTTTGCAGTTTATGGACGTTATAATTCAAGATGCTATGAATTTTCTTTTTTTTTTCTTTTGAGACAGAGACTCACTCTGTTACCCAGGCTGGATTGAAGTGGTGTGATCTTGGCTCACTGCCACCTTTACCTCCTGGGTTCAAGCAGTTCTCTGCCTCAGCCTCCAAATAGCTGGGATTACAGGCACCTGCCACCATGCCTGGCTAGTTTTTTGGGTTTTTTTGGGTTTTTTTAGTAGAAACAGGATTTCACCATCTTGGCCAGGCTGGCCTTGAACTCCTGACCAGTGATCCACCTGCCTTGGCCTCCCAAAGTGCTGGGATTACAGGCGTGAGCTACCATGCCCGGCAGAACTTTATTAAAAAAAAAGAAAAAATTCTTATTTTACCATGAACGTTTTCATACATGTCTTTTGATGGACATGCACACAGTACTTACTGTAGCTGGACATATACCTAGAAGTGTAATATCTGGTTATACATCTGGTTTTAAGTTTAGGTGGATACTTAAAAACAGTTTTCTGTGTCATGTGCCAGAAATTACATTTTAACAACAAAAAAGTAAGGACAGTCTCAGAATAAAAAGTAAAAGATCAACTTTTCAGAAACAATATGGCATTGTCCTTGTTCTCTGCAATTGGAAAACACTAGTTTTCCTGCCATCAGTATTCTCACATAATCAAGGAGTCATTGACAAGTTGGTTCTGACAATGCATTTAATGAAAATAATTTATAGTTTTATGTAAAATTATTTAACAACATGATTCTGCTTGATTTTGTTTTTAATGTTATATTTTGTGAGGAGAGACGTGGTCCTTTAACTCAGAACAAATGCAGTAAAGTCTCTGAGTTAGAGCTGGATAGAGGGGCCATTTTAGCCAGAGCGTGATCCTTACTTGATGGCAGGGGAAGATCAGTTTTTTCAAAAGAATAAAAGGAGAGATACTAAGGTGATTTTGACAAGGGCCTTCCCAATTGGTGGTGGTGACACTATGATATCTTTTTCTGCCTTGGCCTCTTAAAGACAAGTGCTCAGGTACCTGAGAAGCCAATGGTGCTCGAAAGCAATGGAAAGCACTTGCTAACTTGCGGCTCTGTTCCATGGGCTCAGCAACTTCAAAGAAGAAAGGGAATTGATCAATATTTTGCTGTTGTTTTGAGAAAAACTTAATGATTCCAAGTTATTAAAGCAAGAGTTCGTTTTTAAGGTAAACAAAAGCAACTTAAATGAAATAATTCTTTGAGATGTAATAAACCTTTTTAACCCTTTTTCCTTCTGAAAGTACAAAGTGCTTATGTGGTATGGGGGAGTAGAAAAAGATAATGTGAGGATCCGTATAGCCTTTGTCTTTCAAAGTTACTCATGCATGTCATTTAAAGAGCCAGATTTCTACAAAACTCATAGTGAAAAATAAGACCTTTGCATTCTTCGTCTTCCTTTATCTAAGAGGAATCACTTTTTTGCTCTTAATTATTTTGATATTTACCTCCATATCTTGAAATGACATGTTTATTTCTGATTTGGTCATGTGTAGGCATCATCTAGTAACTTCCCACTTGGAAGGTGAGTCGTTAACTTTCACTACCCGTTCCACCAAAACAAACTGTGATACTGGTTAGAGCACTATTCAGGTTTTACATTATTATGACTTTAAATTATATTCCTATTTGATCCTTCCCATATATTCTAATATTTCTTTACCCATATGATTTTTGCTTTCAGTTAATAAAGATGCTTTCAGCGTACTTATAACTAATCCCACCTCAGCTGTGCACCAGGCACTCACCTCTCCTCTTGGTATGTTCAGCTGCACCAGGCATAGTTGGTGTTCCCGAAGAAGCCCCTCCTGAGTGCTCTGTTCTGCTCCAGCGGAGTGCTGTCCTTTTGGCTTACCATTCAGCTGTCACCTTGGGTATTCCCTCAACTCTCCCTTGCATTGGAATCCTTATTTCTTATACCCTATATAATTTTCTTTCTTGGTTTATTCCTTTTTGGTAAAGCACATCCTCTTACAGAATTGTTGGGAAAATATGCATCAGTGGTAAATTTTGAGGTATGATGCACATGTGAAAAGCTTTTCCTAATGTCATACTTAATCCAATAGCTTTCCTATTTAGAGAATTCTATGCTTGAAATTTTTTCTTTAACATTTCCTTATTCCTTCGTTGTTTTCTAGTTTCTAGGATTGTTGTTAAAAGTCTGAAGCAATTTTTATTCTTGATTCTTCTTAATTTAACTGTTTGAAGACATATAGGATCTTTTCGTTTACCTATGTTTTTTGTCCTGATGAGCACTTGCTAAGACCTTTAAAACTGAAAACTTGGTTCTGGTGTTCTGACATTTTTCTTGAGTTGTTTCATGATTTCCTTTTCTTTTTTCAGAAATTGAATTTATTTTGACATTAACCCTCATGGACTGGGCATTTCACATTTTAAATCCTTTCTGTCTTTTTTCACTAGTGTCTTTTTGGCTCCATTTTCTGGGTGATTTCTTCAACTTTATCTTGTAACCTCAGTATAAAGGTTTCCATTTCTACTTGCACATTTTTTTTCGGTCCCCTTTATTGAGGTATTATTTCCTTAGAGTAAAATGTCCCTTTTTAGCATACAGGTTTATATTTTGTATGACATTTAACCAATTACATATTTAGCCGCTTAGCATCCATTTACGATACAGTTTCTGTGGGTCAGGAGTTCAAGCAAAACTTGGCTGGGTTCTCTGCTTAGGATCTGACAACCTGCAGTCAGAGTTGAGGTTTCATCTGTGGATTGGGGTCCTCTTTCAAGCGGTCCAGTTGTAGGCACAATTCATTTCCTTGCAGTTGTATAACTGAGGCTCATGGCTCCTAGAGGCAGAGCTCATAATCTGGGTTTTTGCTTCTTCAAGACCAGCAGTATTTTTCTAACTTCAGTCTCTGATCCCTAGGCTTTTTGAAAGAAGAGCTCACCTGATTAGACCCAGGCCACCCAGCATAATCTCTTTTTTCTTTTTAAAGTCAGCTAATGAGGGACATTTATTACATCTGTAAAATCCCTCCACCTTTGCCATACATGTTGAGCATCCCAAATCCCAAATTGGAAACACTCCAGAATCTGAAACTTTTTGAGTGCCAACGTGATGCTCAAAGGAAATGTTCATTGGAGCATTTTGGATTCTTTTACCTTTTTTTTTTTTTTTTTGGTTTTGAGACAAAGTCTCACTCTGTCGCCAAGGCTAGAGTGCAGTGGTGCAATCTCAGCTCACTGCAATGCACTCTGCCTCCCAAGTTCAAACAATTCTGCCTCAGCTTCCCGAGTAGCAGGAACTATAGGCACATGCCACCATGCCCGGCTAATTTTTGTATTTTTGATAAAGACAGAGTTTCGCCATGTTGGCCAGGCTGGTCTCGGACTCCTGACCTCTGGTGATCTGCCTGCCTTGGTCTCCCAAAGTGCTGGGATTACAGGCGTGAGCCACTGCACCTGGCCAGCATTTTGGATTCTGGATTCTTAGATTTGGGGTGCTCAACTAATTAGTCTAATGTAAATATTCCAAAATCAAAAAAAGATGTAAATCACTTCTGGTCCCAAGCATTTCAGATAAGGAGCACTAGCCTGTATTAACAGAACCACATTATCATGTATTGAAGGTGTTTGGCTCATATTAAGAGTGAGACACGGTCGTGCAGACATACCTCTTAATTGCACGCTGTAAAAAAACTTGTTAGACTACTATCTTCACACAGATGAATGACCATTCCCCTAAGGAAGGATTGTAGGAAGGAATTACTTCTCTGTTGCTCACTATGGATAGTGAGAATATAGTGGATATAGCACAGCCTTGGGTTCCCAACTATTTTGGCCTCAACTGAATAATTGGAACCTTTCACTTCCTCTGTTCTCTATTAATAGTGGGCTTGTTTAGGGAGATGAGATGTTTAGGGAAGGGCAGAAACACCCCTGTAATCATGTATACTTTCTTGATTTTTGGACAGGATAATCAGACTTGCTTTGATAGACTTCATCACTTCTACTAAAAATTGAGCAGCAGTCTCTGAATATTAAAGCCCAGAAAATCCTGTAGGGAGTATATCCCAGGAACTCTTCCAGGGATGCTATTCTCCATATTATAGTTTTCCTTTGCCCTCTGTTACATCATGACAGTGGTGAAGGTAACAACTAGGATGTGGTCCTTTAGGAGCTCAGCTTTATCTTTCTCTAGGGAAGATTTAGTAACTTGTGGCTGTTTTGTTAAGTGCTTTCTTAACCTGAGGTTTATATCTTTAATAATTAAATACCCAAAGTACAATCAAAAGTGAGTATCAGCTGGGCATGGTGGCTCATGCCTGTAATCCCAGCACTTTGGTAGACTAAGGCAGGTGATCATTTGAGTCCAGGAGTTTGAGACCAACCTGGGCAATATGGTGAAACCCCATTTCTAGGTCTCTGCAAAATGAGATATAAAGACACTCTCCATAAACCATCAGCACTTCTCCAGATCTTTATGCCAACCTTAAGAATTTCAGTTGGGGTGTGCTCGCTGTCATTCGACTTTAGAAAATTGAGGAAAAGAGAGTAAACAGGCTGGGAAGGGGGTACATTTAATTTACTTTCTGTCACTTGAAAATTTCCTGAATCTCTTCATCCTCTTTACTCCCAATGGTGTGACCCACTGCTAGGATTTCTTCAGCAGCCTTTACTGGTTCCTGCCTCTAGTCTGGCCTCCCTCTCATCTGTTCATCATAGTACAGCCTCTCTGGTTTTTCTGAAGCATAAATATTCTATTCTCTTGCTGTTTAAAATTCCCACAGTGGCTTCCCGTGGCCTTCAAGATAAAAGTCGACACATTAATTTGCGCTGTCAGACTTCTCATGCATTTTTTCTGTCTGTTCTCCAGATTCATCTCTGTGCTAAGTGCCTTGCATTTTATTTTTCAGCCGTATTGAACTTGTTTTAGTTACCAGAAGGCAGTGTCATCTTTGCAATGTTGTCCCCTCCTTACCACTTCCCACCTAGGCAAGTCCAGTATCATGGTCTATACTCAAAGTACCCTTTTTGTGAAAAAACAGGTAAGAAATCCTTGCTGTGTCCCTGTAGTATCTTATATTTCTCCTGTTGGAACTAAATATGTATTTCATAAATGTGTGTTTAATTCATTCTCTTTCCCATCAGCTGGTAAGCTTTTTGAAAGCGAGAGCTATATCTAACTTGTTTACCACTGTTTTACCACTCCTAACATAATGTTTGGCGCATAGAAAGTGCTAGGTGAAGCTTTATTGAATATGTGGATTAGTGAAACCAAAAGCAGATTAGATAAAAAGGATTTTTCAATACAACCTTGAGGCTGATAAAAGAGGATGGGACATAGTAAACCCTAGCCTTAGAATTTTATTCCAAATTTGTTGGAAGGGAGGGGATATGCATAATAGTGGTTGCATGTGCTCTGTCACAGGATTGCATGCTGGTGCAGGTGCAGGAAACATACACACAGCCCTGGGGAGCCAGCTAAGTAAGTTAAATTAGTCAGTTATAACTTTTAGGCATCCAAAACTTTTCTGCATGTCTAGAAGACTGGGAGTCAACAACTGGGACTCTTGAGTTGTTAAATCATAAAAGATTTAAACATTTACATGGAGGGAAGAGGGTAGGGGGTGAAATAATTTGTAAAGATCTCATTGGAACTTTGGGACAAGCAGATACCAAAGTATTTTCAAAGAGCAAAGAATAGTGAGAGACTGCACTGCACAATCCTGTTGCTCTGAAAGGAGGTGTAAAATGTTAACAGTCCTCTAGTCCCCCAGTCACATGTGGTCCCAGTCTGCATTGCTTATTCTTAGATAAGAAATTCTATAACCGCGGTTGTTTGCAGAATAATAATCCTTATGATTTGGGAAAGAATACTATATTCAGATGGTTTACGTAGGATGTCAAACATTTTCAGAAAATAGTATCAATGCAGTATTTATCTATTTCTCTCTAATGCAGAGTTATAGTTTTATCAGCTTTGCTGATTAGTTAGAGCTATGCCTCTGGAATAAGCCAAAAACAAAATCATTTCTGCAACTCTAGACTACAGATAGTGTTTTCCTGGAGATAATTAGAGGTTTGTTCAAGATCACTGTTACTTCAGTAGGGTTCTATTTCTATACAGACACCCCTCCCTCCACCACCCTAACACCCTATCTACTTAGAAATAACATTGAGATGGAAGACTCTTAGTAACTGATTTCTAAGCTTGCTTCAGGTTGTTGGGGGTTTTTTTGTGTGTTTTATTTTTTTTGTTTGTTTGTTTCCTGAGTCCTTTTGGAGGCTTTCTTGGCCTGGAGACAAAATGGAATAGTAAGTATGAATTTCAAGGTTACAGCTAAGCTTACTTGTCAACAGAGAGCAGTGACTAGGCTAACCACAGCGTTAATCTTATTTCATGTGTCTTTGCCCTGAGGCAGAAATCTTCATTCATAATTTAAAGGAAGTGAATAGTTATAGATACAAAGTTGCAGGTATCTGAGAAATTTGAAAAGATGTCAAAGAACCCCATTGGGCCTTAGAAAATGCATTGTAGTATTACCCAAGTTTTGACTATTGCTTGCAAAGATTTTCCAGGGCTTTTCAGAATTAAATGCTACCTGAAAATTCATATTCTGAGACAGCAGCCAGCTTGGCCTGTAGACAAATGTAAAAACAAAAACTTGGTGAGACTGAAAAATAGCTATCTAGAGCAATAGTTCTGACGGGAGCATAGGGGTGATTTTTTTTTCTCCCCAGACATTTTCTCATGTCTGGAGTAATTTCGATTGTCATTCTAGGTGGATAGAGGCTGGGGATGCTGCAAAGCATCTTATAATGCAGAAAAATTTCAAGATTGAGAAATACTGATTTGAGATAGGCAGGCAGGCAGGCAGACAGTCACAGACAGACAGATAGATGATTGATTGATTGATTGATAGATAGATAGATAGATAGATAGATAGATAGATAGATAATTAATGTATATAAATATACGTGTCTATACAAATCTTCACTTTTGGACTTTTTTTCAGAGGATAAAAATATTTAAGGAAAGAAAATTGATTTCAATTCTTAGATCAGCCAGCATCTTTAAAAATGGTTGGTATATTCATGTCACACATACCCTCTCAAAGCCTCAGGAGCCATAGCCAGGAGACCCACAGTTCCTGAAAGCAGAGCTGTGCTTGTAAAGATGTGCTTCAGAGGTCCAGAGGCTTAGGGCACCATCCTTGAAAGAGCTTTGAGATAACTGAACATCCTTGAAGGTAATTTCTTTTCTGTAACATTTTACCTCTGTCCTCCTTGATATTGAAGTACTTTGCTCATTGCGTGCTGCAAGATTAGTCTTTAATTGATCTCTGCCTTGCCCGTGAGCCTCCTAAGTATTTGTATGAATTGAGACTCAGGAGAGAAAAGGAATAAGGGAGGAGGCATGATTGTGGAATTACATTTGAAGTTCAGATTATTTGTTTTAGGAGGTTTTATGTGATTATACCTAACGAAACCTTTTGTTATCTTTAGTTTCTACTACTGTGAGCGGTTCCCTAAGGTTTTGGAACACTTACCTTATATTCTACTTCAATTTATTTATTTCTTTTTTTTTTAAGGCAGTGTCTCACTTTTTTGCCCAGCCTGGACTGCAGTGGCATGACGTAGGCTCACTGCAGCCTCAGCCTTTTGGGTTCAGATGATCCTCCGACCTTAGCCTCCCAACTAGATGGGACTTACAGGCACATGCCACCATGCCTGGATAATTTTTAAATTTTTTTTAGAGATGAGGTCTCAGTGTTGCCCAGGCTGCTCTTGAACTCCTGGCCTCAAGCAATTCTCCTACCTCAGTCTTCTCCTAAAGTTCTGGGATTACAGGTGTGAGCCACTTTGTCTAGCCTTTAGCTCTATTTCTAATTAAAAATTTGAGTAATTTGTTGACAATAACCAAGAATTGGTTATTGCTATTAAATAAAATTTGCTTTATTTGACGATGATTAAAAAATCTGCCAGGCACGGTGGCTCACACCTGTAATCCTAGCACTGTATACAGGTGGAATTCAAGATCAGCTTTGGCAACATAGAGAAACCCTGTGTCTACAAAAAATTAAATTAAAAAAAATTAGGTATAGCTCAGTCTCAGCTACCTGGGAGGCTGAGGTGAGATGATCGCTTGAGCCCAAAGTTTCTTGAGCCCAGGAATTGTGATCACATCATCACACCACTGCACTCCAACCTGGGTGACAGAGTGAAACCCTGTCTTTAAAAAACAACAGTGTATGTGTGTGCATATATAAAGAAAAAACATAGTATAGTGATGTTGTAAATTAATATAACAATATAATTTACATAATTATAATTTATGATTATGTAATTTATAACTTAATATAAGTTATAAAATAACTTATATTTAACTTATAAATATTATGTAATTTATCACTTAATATACATTATATTATTTATATAACTAATACAACTTTTATTATAACATTAAAATTATTTGGGGCTGGGCCTGATGGCTTATGCCTGTAATCCCAGCACTTCAGGAGGCCAAGATGGGCAGATCACTTGAGCTCAGGAGTTCGAGAGCAGTCTGGGCAACATGGCAAAACCCTATCTCTACAAAAAATACAAAAATTAGCTAGGTGTGGTGTCATGTTCCCTGTAGTCCCAGCTGCTCAGGAAGCTGAGGTGGGAGGATGGCTTGAGCCTGGGAGGCAGAGGTTGCAGTGAGCCGAGATAGCACCAGAGTACTCCAGCCTGGGCAACAGAGTAAGACCTTGTCTCAAAAAAAAAAAAAAAAAAAGCAAAGTCAGATTTTTTCTGTATTTCTAATATGTGGTATTATTGTAAAGGAGCAATATAACGTCTATCTAAAAGAATGATAATAAACTGTGCTTTATATCTGTATCATTTAAGATAGTTTAGGCTGTACATAACCAAAAACTAAACAAAAACCTCAATCAACAGGACTCAAAGTAACAGTGACTTAAACAAGCTAGTAGTTTATTTCTTGCTTGTGTAAAAGAAGGTAGGCCATCCAGGGCTTGAATGACTGTTACATAAATGTCCCAGCCTCTCTCTACCTTGATATACTGGTATGAGGCATTTTTGTCTAATATGGGTGCTTGAGCTCATGTTCACTGATAAAGTCTTACCTAGACATTTGGCTGCCAGCACAGATGTAAATTTAACTAGGTAACTTATCTCAGCTCAGACATATAAATTATGTAGCAAAAGCGAGCTAGCTACTACAGTCCTGAGATAGACACCTCATGTATGCAGCAGCCAGGCACATGTATGCAGCTCAGCCACCTTCATCGAGCCCAGATATTACCTGCCAATAACATCATTCGCCTAGCTTGTTTAATGTGGGTCAGAAACAGTATAAGTACAAAGTCACTTGATGAAAAGACCTACCCCATTTCTCCTGCACTAAATCACATCTCTTAGAGCTTGGACTTCCTGTTGGATTACACTTTCTATTTTGTAATAAAATGTATCCACTTAGCGTTTAATCTTTGGTCTCTTGGTGTTTTTTCTCCTTAACATCAATCATCATATCTACTTTCAGCCAATAACAAGGTGGAAGAGCTGAAGAAGATTGCTCTTCTCTTTTAAGGACCTGCCCAGAAGTTGCACAACACTTTCACTTTAATCTCATTAACCAAAGTGTAGTCACATGATCATATGTAGTTTCAAGGGAGTCTGGGGGAAATAGTCCTTTGGACAATGGATCCAGCAAAAATATGGCATTCTTGTTAATAAAGAACAAGCAACAACTAGCCAACTTTGAAACAATACTCAGTGAAAATCTTAAGAAAAAATAGTGACTATATAATTTCAGGGCTCCAAAGATTTAAAAAATAAGCTACTGTTGTATGGTAATCAACTAATCATTCCGTCTTTTTTTCTTTTAGGACTTTCCGTGACATTTCTGAAGATCTGAAATCTTCAGTAGGTTGAGATGGTTTCCTCTGCAGTAATTTTTCTTGGAAGTTCAAACTTGACAGTGAGTTCAGCCCAGCTGTGGCCTTCTGCCCTTTCAGCTGTGCCTAGCAAGCAGAACCCAGGAAAGAAGCAGAAGCCTCCTGGCCTTACATATACAATGTCTGGATAAGAGAGAACTTGCTACGGGCTGCTTTGTATTTTAAAACACAACTTGAGAGTTCAGAATTGGTGGTTTGCTCACTTAACTCTTGCTAAGATGGCTTGAAAAGTTTCATTTTATACACTGGTTCCATGGCTTGAAATTTTTCCACTTTGGTTACCTGTATTATGTATTTATAAAGTTATTTTAAGAACTCTAAACTACCTGCTGTTAAAAGAATATATGGTGTAATTTTTTTCTTGGTTTAAGAAATCTATTGTTAAACTTTTCTAAGACAGCCACTTTTCAAGGAAGAGGGCTTTCACTTTTGAACGTGTAGTTGAATGAGGAAAAATGAGTCTTCTACCCTTCTCACACAACGTATGGTACCCTCTTTAAGAAAGAATAAATCATAAGTGTAAGGATGAGGTGGCTTATTTGATGTTCAGTTTTATGTTGTAACCCTAGGAGATACAAAGACTGAAGCTCTTCCTCCTCTTCCTTTTCTCTTCATGCTCTGTTACACTATTGCAAAATTCTAAAACGTGGCTGACTGCATCGAAGCGAAATACTTATTAAGCTGCCATGAAAGGTAACAGTATGATAAAATTTATGCTGTTATTAGGTTTTCTCCTTCCAGATGTTTTAAGTGAAAAATCTCAGGTGTAGCAATACTCTGATTTGTTAAATGTATCCCTGTTTCATTATTTGGAACTCTGCTAATAAGTTAGTTTTCAGCAGAATTTTATATTTATGTAGTATTTTCCCAACTCTTAGCACTGTGCCTTGCACATGACTCTGAATGAATGCTCGTTGAATTGAATTGCAACTTTAAAAAATCTCAAATATCACAATAACCAGCATAGTGCTTTACATTTTACAAAGCCCTTTTGCATATATTATTTCACAAATATGTCACATCAGCTTTCATATGACTTTATATTATTTAACATCAATTTTACACAGATGGGGAAGCTAAGGTTCAGAAAAGTGACCAACTCAAAGTTGTAAGTTTAGTAGGATTCGGCCTCAGATCTTTGACTCCATTGTCTGAGACTCTGTTGCACCAGTGTTTCTTCTAAATATTGTATGCAGTTTTCCCAGTGTTATGAAATAGCTGTTGCTATCCATTTGTTATGAATGAAGACTTGTCCTATAGTATATGACAGGGCTGGGAGTGGACTGTTGCTCTTAACTAAACCCTTGCTACTGTTTAAAACAATCATCAGGCCTATCCTCTTGTCCCAAGGGAATGTGGAGGAGAAAAGGGTTCTCGGCCAGGCTGTAGGTGGTGGCTCACGCCTGTAATCCCAGCACTTTGGAAGGCCAAGGCGGGTAAACCACTTGAGCCCAGAGGTTTAAGATTAGCTTAGGCAACATGGCGAAACCCCGTCTCTACAAAAAATTAGTCGAGCCTGGTGGTGTGCCTATAGTCCCAGCTACTCAGGAGGCTGAGGTAGGAGGATCACCTGAACCCAGGAGGTTGAGGCTGCAGTGAGCCAAGATGGCACCACTGTACCCCAGCCTGGGTGAGAGAGTGAGACTCTGTCCCAAAGGAAAAAAAGTGCAGGTGGTTCTTAAGTGTTGAAGATTTCCTTTTTGGAAAGTATTTAAAGGTAGAAATACTAATAATTTTTTCTAAAACATTTCTGTAAGAAGCCACTGATAATTATAATTAGCTTAAATTTATTCTTACACTACTTAAGACAAATTTCATTTAGAAAAGGCTACCATGAGGTCTTCTGACTATATGCAGTAGACTACATACAGATCTCATTTCTGTTATGAATCCTTTAGCAATTATAGTCAACTATTCCACTAAGTATTAGATTTGGTCACTTAGTAACTCATTCTCTTCTTTAGTCAATCATTCCTTCACTAAAACATTTCTTGAGAATTTGGTAAACACTAGGCTCCATGCCAGACACTGTACAAGGTGATGGAGATTGCTCATCAGAAGGCCTCTTGCTCTTAGCCAGATCGTATGTAATACTAAATTTAAATTTTTTGCATTAAAAGGCTAAAAAAGAAATGAAGTTTGTTTTTGTTATATAGATTATTTATAGCTGTAATTAGCACATATTCATGAGACAAATATATACAATGAGTTACTATGCATATACAAAGTGCTTTTAGCTATATAAAGTGATATTGCAAAAAACTAGAGTTAATGTTTTTGTTGCTAGGGGATAATTATTAGCATAAATATCAGGTTCTTAGAGGGCTTTAAGAGAATAAAGCTACCAAAATTAGCAGCAATGTTGTAATATTACCCCAAAATATCAGGAGCAGAGGTGCTCCAGAGTGCTTTACAGCCATGATCAGGAAACTTGAACTGCCCCATTGCTACAGCAACAGCGTAAGGACTAGGAAGGCCCACCAGCTGGGGAGGTCATCTTGGAACCCTCTGAACCAGAAAGAAGCATCTCAGCGTGATTCCTCAGATGCAGTGAGGAAAGTTTACAGAATTTTCACAGGGCAACAGAGATCAAGTGGTATGAAAAGGAAGGAGTTTTAAGCTCAAGTCTAACAGATAACCTGCCTTTAGACTCTCAGTCAGAATTTGGCCCACAAAGAGGAATTTTCTCCAGGAACAGATAGGACATTGATGAAGGAGAAGTCACTTCAGTAAAAACCGAGTACGGAAATCTCTCATAATATCTTGCATTTTGTAGATTTATTAAAGATTAGTTTCAAGTTCACGTTCACTATTCAGTTGTAAACTGAATGGACGGGAGGGCAGAAAATACAAGCTCTCCACACAGGTATGCTCCTTTCTTAGCTGAGAGAGAAGAAGGCATGGGATTTTCAGCATGAATTCCATGTCATGTGAGTGCTGTTTGGGTTCAAAAGTACTCTCAGTGTCTGTTCCTGAAAGTGATCTCTGTCAGACCACCTTACATGCCGGTCTTAGTTATTTTTAAAATTGTGAGGTTTCTTCACACCTTTGATAAGAAGTGGTTAGCTGGCAGAGTTTTCCCTTGAAATGGCTTGCAGATGAGATCTTCTGGCTCACCTTGATCTTAACATGAAACCATTGTGACCTATCTGGACTCCCTAGGACCTGTGGTTTCCATTTGGGTTACATTAGTGTCTAAGGAATGTGTCAGTACTGGGCAAGAAATACTCAGAAATTCAGGCCATGTGGGGTTAGATTAGAGCAAAGTAATTTAGGTGAGCTATCCAGAGCTTTCAACCTCAGGGTTTGTAGGAGAAAAAAAAAAAAAAAAACGCTTAGGACTTCTCATGTTCTAGCCCTGACCTTGCAGTGTCCTCTGAGGGGCCTCCTAAGACCCTTACAAGAATATTACAGTAGGGCTTTGTGCATTTTACAGTGGAACTAGCCTCTGGCAGCATACTTCAAATGCTAGTTCCAGCTAAAAACAAATAATTTTAATTTTTATTAGTTTCTTGTCTTTCAACTTTCTGCCATCAAAATATATTTATTTTATTACTTACTGATTATGGGGAACCTGCAAAAAAAAAAAAAATACCTGCTGTCTGCAGCCACTGATTGGTTATTTTTGATAGTTTAAGAGAAATATAAATCAAGTTGTTCTTTCCACTAGAGTTATAGAAATTCTGTGCTAGAATGGGCCTTCTAAAATGAGGTGGTCCTGTCATTTTCTAGAGAAAGACACAAATTCATAGGTTTGAGTGGCTTGTCTGACATAGCCATACAGCCAGTTGGTAACAGAATTCAGAGTAGAATAGAGTTCTTTTTTTCTGTCAGTCCATGTTCTACTTCTCTTTCCTTGTCCTCATGGTTGAGCAGATTTTGGCAAAATGTGTTCCTTATAGCAGTAGTTTGAAGAGATGTTAATAGATGTAAGAGAAAAAAAAGTATGTGTGTGGGTGATTCCATGGTCAATTAAAATGAAGGAATGCTGAGTTTGTTTCCTTTCTGTAAAGTTTTGAACATGCTATTACACATTGTGAATTTATAAGAGGGGACAGAAACTGTGTTTGACCTTAGACTGCACTTCCCTTCTCCATTCCTCAGAGCATCTCAAAGGACTTTGGGAAACATGGCCCTCGATCAGGTTTACAGCTCTTTGGGAAGACATCCCTATGGAAATACTGAATGGCAGACCTGTTACAGTGGTACCATGCAGTCTGTAATAAATCTTGAAGTTTAGTGAGTTACTAGAAAGCAAGCATATTTGCTGTTCAGAGCTATACTTAAGGTATAGAGATTCTTTTCCACCTGTGGTGTGTAAAATCAGTATTTGTGTTTAATTTTGCAGGTTTTTCAAGGATCAACTAATGTGCAAATACAGTGGTGATATATTGATATTACATTTTAATGCTTTTGTATGGCACTTTATAGTTTTCAGACACCTTTTGTAACAGCCCTGTGAGATAGACAATATTATCCTTGTTGTACAGATGAGGGAACTCTGGAGGCTCTGAAAAGTTGTTGGTGATACTCCCCTAAGTTTATGTCACAAAATGATGGAGCCAGAATTCAGTTGCAGAACTTCTGACTCCAAGTCCAGAGTGCTTTGCTAGACACCTGGTTCCTTACTAGCTTTCTGCCAGCTTTATATTTTACAGTGAAAAGTATGGAAGCAAATCCTGATCATTTTGGCTTGTTTTCAAATACGACTTCTTTTTTATTGCAGTGACCCAGCAGATGTAAGTCTCATTGTAGCCATCCCAAAAACCCTTCTTTGCCCTTTGCAGTGCCACTTATTTAGGTGACTGAAATGTATTTCAAATACCATTTGATTTTGAACTAAGACTGGATATAGAGTTGTAATTGCTTACATAACTTTTTGAAAATGTGTCATCTCTGGGTTCTCAGGCAAAGGAAGACAACTTGAAAGTAAAGAATATTCAAATATAACAGTAAATATTCTCTATTCTCACACAAATGCTGTTTCTTAGCTTTAACTTGCTTTGACAACCTACTGATGTAACTTCTTTGTAAATGTGAAAAATTATATTTTGAAATAAAATTACTAGTGTTGAATGAATCAGGTGGTAAACAATCTCCTCTTTGTTGAAAAACTCGATCTTTTGTGAAGCCAAACTTTCATGAATCCATCTGTCTCTTAGGCCTTCTATCTTGCCATTTTCTCCAGCACCATTGCATACACTGAATTCTTATGAAATACTGTCAACTTTGTGTGTGTCTGGGGAGTAGACACTGGGCGCCTTAAAGAGATCAAGAGCCCTCCGTGCACAGGGGAAGGTGGCCTTGTGGTAGGTAAGGAAGTGGTGAGATGGTTGGCTGAGAAGTAAGAACTGGAAGAAAAAATTGGATTAAGGACCTGTGCTTTTTGAAGAAAAGCTTGACTGTCTTCAATGCCAAAAACAGCTGCACAGCACTGGTAAATGGATGAAGTTGAAGCGACAGGTGGAAGCACCACGAAGCACTTTTTAATGATGCTTGGGAAAGAGCTCTTTGATGCCTCAGTTGATCATATCCAGCTCATCAATATGGTGTTATGGGAGGAGAAATGATCCAGGCCAAGGTGTCCGAGTGGACTGTGCAGCCTCAGATTCTTTTTTACTCTGATAGGTTCTCACTGGTAGATATGATAATTCACAAAACATTTCTTCATGCTTCTCAGTCTTGCTTAAGCCTGGAACTCCTTCACAGTGTGCATACTGCTGACAACCTCCTTTTGGCCTTGCTCCTGGAGACCTTAGGGTAGGAGTTTTCAGCTCCCTGCCCCCATCGTGGGGCTCTGCGAGCTCAGGGTTGTGCTTACAGAACTGATTCTTACCCTTCCCCTTAAGTGAGTTGTCAGAAATACACGCTATTGGAAGCTGTGCTGGGTTGAAACTAGTAGAACAAAACCAGAATCAAGTCTGTCGGGAG
Organism: Sapajus apella; assembly: GCF_009761245.1. Taxonomy (NCBI): domain Eukaryota; kingdom Metazoa; phylum Chordata; class Mammalia; order Primates; family Cebidae; genus Sapajus; species Sapajus apella. The sequence goes on along the minus strand of NW_022436986.1, from coordinate 15,198,229 downwards.
GGGCCCTTCCCGTGGGACCGGAATTCCAGTGGTAATGTGTTTCTGGGGCTTCTCTGGAAGGTTTTCATGCAATGAACAGTTATGAAGAAACTGCTCTGGGCCTGGCACTAGGAAAAAAACTTTGAAAAGTAGTTTTCAGAAGTAGTGTTGAACAGACGAAGCTTTTTCATGTTTTATTTAAATTTCTTTTGAACAATAAGTCTAAACAGTAATCTGAAAGATACACTGCCTGCTGAATACCCAGATACTCCATAAATATTGCATGATCAAATGTTCCCCCTTCAATCCAGCTCATAGTGTTTGTGAGAAATACACGGTGAAAGAATGAGGAGGTGGAGTGGAAATGGGACTTTTCAGAGAAGCCCCAGAAACACATTACCACTGGAATTCCGGTCCCATGGGAAAGGCCCCTCCCGACAGACTTGATTCTGGTTTTGTTCTACTAGTTTCAACCCCAGCACAGCTTCCAGAAGTCTTTGCGGGAATTCAGAGCTGATTTAGGGTGAGCCACCTGTCGAGAGGACGAGAAGCTTTGCTGGGGACGGTTGTCTGTCCCAGTAAGAGGAGGCCATGTGGCCGTGGGAGACAGGTTGTTTTGTTTCTCCTAGCCAGCCTGGGGAGATGGTGGCTGGAATCCCTGGAAGAGGGGCCTGAGAAGATATAGGGGCGGGGCGGGGCGGGGACGGGACCAGGCTTAGGGGGCGGGGCTGCACAGAACCCACCCAAGACTGGAGCGTGGGGGCGGGGCTGAGGCCGAGAGTGGGCGGGGCCACCCGGGATACGGGCGGCGGGGGCACACGGCTGGGGGCGGAGTCCTGAGGGGGCGGGCCTCTGGCGGCGAGGGGCGGGCGGCGCGGGTGTCCTGTCGCCGCCGCCGCTAGCGGGTGGGCTGACTGGCGGCGGGCTCGCAGTGGCGCGGAGTCCGGGCTGAGGGACAGACCGAGGGCCATGGCCGCCTCTCCCGGACCCGCCGGCGTTGCCGGCGCGGGAGCTGTCTACGGCTCCGGCCCTTCGGGCTTCGCCCTGGACTCGGGACTGGAGATCAAAACTCGCTCGGTGGAGCAGACGCTGCTCCCGCTGGTTTCTCAGGTAAAGTGGCGCCCGGGGCGGCCCCTCGTCTCCCTCCCGCCGCGGCCCGCGATGGCGGCCGCCGCTCGCACGACCGGACGGGAGGCAGCGGCTGCCCCACTTTCCGCGCCGGCACTGCGGCGTTGTCCGACCGACTGTGTGGGGCTCCTGGACGGGCCCCGGCCCCGGCGGCAAGAGACTGGAACAATCCGAAATCCGGCGGCGGGGCTGAGTGGACCCGGCAGCAAGGGAGGCTGCGGGACGAGGGGCCGGGCCGGGCCTGTGCCCGGGGCTGCGGCTTCTGGGGCCCCTGGCCGGGCGAGTCCCCCTCCGCGGGGCGAGCGGCCGAACCCAGCACCCGAGGCAGGGAGGACCTGCGCGCCCCGTCCCCCGTCCCCCGCTGGCACTTAGGGTCCTCCTCGTTTCCGCAGCTTAACCAACTTCACCACCGGTTCGCGTCCCGGTCCCGGTCCCGGCCCCTCCGCCTGGTGCATTCCTCCCGGCCTCCCCGCCCAGCATGCGCTCCCCGGGCCTTTGTCCCTCCCCGCCGTGGATCAGCTCGCCGGGCTCCCATTCGTCCCGGCCACCCTGCCCCTTCCCCTGAACCTGCTGCTGCTCACTTCTGCCTGCGTCTGTCCGGCCTCGTGGAAGAGTGACGTGAGACTGTCCGGCAGTTAATCCAGATGCACACCGTTTTGCCAAGTCCCGTTTGGGATGTGTGCGTTATTGCATTTGCTAATCAGCTAACTGGCGCCCTGAGTTTTAGGAAAGTTTTTGTTCTTCTGAGCTGGGTTATATGCAGCTCCAGGGCTAGAATTCCTCACTTAGGTCTGTGGTAAGATGCCAAGCACTGTGGGGAGTGAATTCTGTGCCTCCGGGAGCGCATTGGCGATGTGTGACTCACACGTAGGTTGTAACCACTTAGTGACTCATACTAGAATTACCAAGACTTTAGAGGTAGAAGAAATCTGAAAGATTATCTGACTTTAAAAATTCTTATAGCATCCTTGACACCTGGCTACCAGTACCCTGCTTAAACATGTTCAGTGAAGGGGAGCCTGTAGCTGTTGCATAGAATTCTAAATGCTATTATCTCTTCTCCACCCCAGCCCTGCAAATATTTGAAAACAGCAGTCACACATGTCTCTGGATTCCTGTTATGCTAGTTAAATAAACGTCTCTATTTTCTTCACCTTCGCATGGCTAACAGAGCAGTGATGAATATACCTGACACTCTCCCTCCCTTTTCCCCTATGTGTCTGATAGAGGCTCTGACCAGTAGTAAGGGGCGCTGGGATCCCTCAGTCATGTCGGACCCATCCCTCTTCCCGTCTCCACTAGCTCAAACACAACCAAAACGAGAAATACTGGAACAGTTTTAAGAGGCAGAGAGATAAGAGAGTGGTGGAGTTGAAGTTGATAGTATTTTATCCATTTTTTAAATAGCACCTATGTAATGCATACTATGTGGTAGGCCATGTTCTAAGCACTTTGTAAATATTAACTTATTTAATTTTCATAACAATTATGTGAGGTAAGGTATATATTCTTATGGTATGGGTGAAGAAACTGAGGAATAGTGAGGTTAAATAACTTGTCATTAGGGCTTTCAAGTGTAAGTGCCAAACTGGGTTTTGAATCCAGGTACCCTGGCTCCAGATGGTACTCTTTGCTACACCGTATGCTGCATCTTCTCTAGAGATTAGAAGCAGCAATGAGGTCCAGAGAAAAAGATAGAACACAATGAAAAACAAGCTAGAAGGTTGTAATCTGGAGAAATGGCAACTTTTCACAGTATCACTGCTAAAAATGTATCAGTCTTACAGCTCTGCGTTGTGTAATTCTGGGGTAAAAGAAGCCAGGGAAGAGTAGGAGAGCAGAGGAAGAAAAGTATAAATCACTGCTGAGAGTTAGAAGCCAATGCCGAAGGGGAAGAATGCCTGCTCCCCCCCCCCCCCCCCCACCCACCTTTTTTTTTTTTCCTTCCTGTTAAAGTCTTGTTCAGGGTCACAGCCGAGGTTTTGCATCCACCTCACACATTGCGTATCTACAGCTATGTCTCCACCACAACTCCATAACTGGTATTCTTCATAATTGACTGTCCTTAACAAGAAAAGTTAAAACCAAGTATATTAAGCATGGCCAGAATACTCGATTAACAAAGCAGGGAAGTACAATTTAGAATGATTTTAAAGTTTTGGTGTTAGGAGATTAAAACAGCAGCTCTTTAGAAAACTTATATGTCCAAAAGTCTCATTTTCTGAGAATGCTGTATTATTACCCACCTCATGTTTCCCCATCTCATCCACAAGGATATTTTAAGCATTTTAAGCAAGGGTTTATTGTGTGCTTATTTGTTGCTGTTTTTTGAGGGGCTTATATTCTAGTTAGTAGGTAGGTCATGAATAGAATAGCACATGCAAAGCATCAAATGACTATCATCAATAGTACATACTCTAAAAGCTCAGAGAAGGCATGGGATGAGTCAGCTGTGATGTCATGGAGGAGCAGGGTTTTGAGATAAACAAGTAGGACTGGCACTATACAGTTTAAAGTAGATAGTTTCTGTTCCGGTAACATCTAGCTTCTTTTGACTCTCCAAGTGAAAAGTCCTGGGTTACTGACCTTATTCTAAGAATGCAAGATTATATCAGTATTAGAAAAATGTGTACAGTTTTTTTCATTCACAGATTAGAAAAGATACATTTTCATAGCAATGACGCAGAAAAAGCATTCAACTAAATTCAGCTTCTAATAATGATAAGAAGCACCTAGGGAACTAGTATTAGGAAAAAAAATCCTTAATCGGATAGAGTATCTACAGAAAACTTTTAGTTAACATCATAGCAACAGTCAAATTTAAAATAAACATTTCCTTTAAAGCCAGAAACAAGAGTGGATGCCTGCTATCATAGCTACTATTCAACTGCACTGGAAATCCTAGCCAGTGTAATAAGACAAGGAGAGGAAATAAAATGAGTAAATATGGGAAAGGAAAAACCAAAAGTCTCAATGTGATATAATAACCTATGTAGAAAGCTGAAAAGAGTCTACAAGTAAATTATAAAAATTAGGAGTGTTTGGCAAGTTAACTGAGTATAGGATACACGGATAACAAACAAGGCACAGGCTCAGTGGCTGGTGTCTATAATCCCAGCTACTCTAATCTCAGCTATTCAGGAGGCTAAAAGATGGGAGGGTGGCTTGAGCCCAGCAGCTCAGGCCTGCAGTTAGCTGTGATCACGGCACTGTGCTCCAGCCTGGCCGACAAAGAGCCTGTCTTTAAAAAATAAAAAGAATAAAAAATAACAAATAGAAAAAGTAATTATTTAAAAATCCAGTTATAATGACAGTAACAGCAAAATATGAGTTTCCTAAGAATATAATGCTTTTGCCATATGTATATAGAGATAGAAATCTTTCTGTATATATACATAGCAAAAGTGGTCAGGCCTGGCACGGTGGCTCATGCTTGTAATCCCAGCACTTTGGGAGGCCGAGGCGGGTGGATCATGAGGTCAAGAGATCGAGGCCATCCTGGTCAACATGGTGAAACCCCGTCTCTACTAAAAATACAAAAATTAGCTGGGCATGGTGGCGCACGCCTGTAGTCCCAGCTACTCGGGAGGCTGAGGCAGGAGAATTGCTTGAACCCAGGAGGCGGAGGTTGCGGTGAGCCGAGATCGCGCCATTGCACTCCAGTCTGGGTAACAAGAGCGAAACTCCGTCTCAAAAAAAAAAAAAAAAAAAAAAAAAGTGGTTAAACTTCATGGAGAAAATTGAAAAATTTTATCAAAAGCCAATGTAGATTTAAATAAATGGAAAAAAGCACTGTGTTCAAGCCTAGGTTGACAATATTATGAACATATCAGTTATCCCCATTGATCAATTTAATGCAATTTTCATGAAAATTTCAGCAAGATTTTCCAGTAGCACTTGATAAAAGTAATTCTGAGGTTTATATGAAAGCATAAAGGGCCAAGATTAGGCAAAAAAGAAACGAGGTGAATGTACTTGCTTTGCCAGGTTTCAAGACTTATTATAAAACTATAGTAATTAAGACAATGTGGGTATAAGAACAGGGTTGAAAAACATAGACCTGTGAAACAGAATAAAAAACCCTAGAATAGATCCACACATATATGGAAACTCGGTAAATGAGAATTGGCATTGCTGGTAAGTGGGAAAAGGAAGAACTTAAAAAAATTAAGCTAGGACAATTGGATATCTAAATAGAGATATATGAAATTACATCTCTGTCTCATACCAGTAAAAAAGTCAATTTCAGATGGATTAAGGACAGTATGACAGTAAAAGCTCACAACACTTTTAGGAAAAAAAAAATAGGGCAATATCTTCATTACCTTATGCTGGGAAAGGATTTCTTAGTATACCAAAAGGACAAACCTTAAGGAAAAAGTGGATAAATTTGACTTTATTAAAATGAAGAACCTAGGCCAGGTGCAGTGGCTCACGCCTGTAATCCCAGCACTTTGGGAGGCTGAGGTGGGCTGATAGCTTGAGTCCAAGAGTTTGAGACCAGCCTGGGCAACATGGTGAAACCCCATCTCTACAAAAAATACAAAAAATTAGCCAGGTGTGATGGCGTGCACCTGTGGTCCCAGTTACTCAGGAGGCTGAGGTGGGCAGATTGCTTGAGCTGGGGAGGTTAAGTCTGCCACAAGCTGTGATCACAACACTGCACTCACCCTGGTTGAGTGAGAGAGTGAGATCCTGTCTCGAAAAAAAAATAAAAATAAAAATAAAACCTCTCTTCATCAAAATGAAAAGATAAGTCGTGGGAGAATACGATTCCAACACAAATAATCAACAAATGATTTGTAGCACCTAGAATAAATTAGACTCCAATGAATAAAAATTAAAAAGATTATTTATTAAAAATTGGTTTTAAAAAATCTCACAGAAGAGGAAACAGACAGCTAAAAGATATATGAAAAGATACTCAACTTCATGAGAAATCAATGAACTACAAGCTAAAAAATCCACAGTGAGAATAAATGTTGGTGAGGAATGTGGAGATGGTAGGAGTAGCAGTGTAAACCATTTTGAAAACAATTTGGTACAATCTATTATATTGAAGGTAAGTATTACCTGTGGTCCAGTAATTCCACTCCTAAGTCAGTTTCCCTAGAAAAACCCCTACAGTCTTATTAGAAAAATGGATTGGAATGTGGATAGCATTTTTACTTCTGGTGGTCCCAAACTGGAAACTTTCCAAATGCCTTTCACAGTGGGAAGTTTACATAAATTGCGCTATGTTCATATAGTGAGATACTCTATGTCACTGAAATGAATAACCCACGGTATAATTATCAATAGGAATGAATCTCAAAAGCATAATGTTGAGTGAAAAAAAGGTTCAAAACCAGGTAAAACTAAACCAAATATCATTTAGGGTATACTATATGTGCAATAGTTATAATAAGGGAGTGATGAACACAAAATTGGGACAATGGTTTCTTTTGGGACAAGGGAGTGAAATAGACAAGGAGTAGCCACAGAGTACATGAGCTGTCAGAGATACTGACATTGTTCTCTTAAGCTTGGTGGTGGTTGCACAGGTCTTCTTTCATTTCTTTAAACTGCGCACATATATGTTACATACACTCATGTTTTATATTTTATAATTCAGACAATTTCTTGAAAAGCCCTGGGCTAAGAACCAAGCATATTTTATGCAGAGCAACTCCACACCTCCTTTAATAATCACTTTATTTTTCCTGTCAGAATTTCTACTCCTGGTCATATAATGCTTTTATCCAAGGAAGGGAAGAAGGATATCTGCCACAGAGCTCCACCCTGGTGAGGAATGTTATTTTACTGCCCACCAGTCCTTTCCTGTCTATGATGGATTTCCTTTATTCACTATTTGTGCAGACCCCTTAAATTCCTAAGGTAGTTCACTTCATTTTCCCATTACTCTGCATTGTCCTGGAAGCTTTTTAGGATTCTTGCTGCAGTAAGTTGTAGTTGAAGAGAGTAGATAAGGCGTCCTCTCTGCTCTTTGCTGATTTGTCTATGTAAATATATACGATGTTTTTTTGTTTTTTTTTTTTTTGGATGGAGTCTTGCTCTGTCAACTCAGCATGGAGTGCAACAGTGGCATCTTGTCTCACTGCAACCTCTGCCTCCCTGGCTCAAGCGATTCTTGTGCCTCTGCCTCCCAAGTAGCTGGGATTACAGGCACCCTGCATCATGCCCAGCTAATTTTTTTTTTTCTTTTTTCTTTTTGTAGAGATAGGGTTTCACCATGTTGGCCAGGCTGGTCTTGAACTCCTGACCTCAGGTGATCTGCCTGCCTCTGCCTCCCAAAGTGCTGGGATTACAGGCATGAGTCACCATGCCTGACCTATATGCATGTTTTTAATTTCAAAGATAAAACAAAATTCAAATGATAGTTTGTAAAGTAAGTGGAAGTACCCTCTTTCTACCTTCCTGAAAGCCTAGTCCCATGACTGATGTGTTTACTTCCATATTGTTTTCTATAATTAGTTAGATGATTTTTAAATTCTTATAATTCTCAGAACTATATTTAACTGATGAGTTAAGCACAGAGATGAACTTTTGTGTCCCAAACTGGCTCTTAGATTATTCTTTAGGTTCCAGGGAATTATACTTTGTCCTTTTTTCTGGGCTGCTACAACTATTTTTCCTTCCTAGACTTCTTCAATTGGTTTCTTGCTGCCCCACAAAATAAGTAAATAAACTAAGAAAGTCCATTTCAATCCATGGTTTACTGTCAGTTTTTTTTTAGAAAATAACAATATCACAAACATGAGGGAAAAACTGAGATTCTAGAAATCTAACCATTATAATAATGTCTAACAATTATGTAGTGCTTACTATATACCAGACACTATTCTAAGTACTTTACTAATTTATTTGTTCCCCACAATAACCTTATGTGATGGGTACAATTATTGTTATTATTATTATTATTACGTATATATATATTTTTGTCTATAATTCTACCATGTAGCTGCTATTATTATTACTTACATTTTTTTGAGACGGAGTCTCACTCTGTTGCCCAGGCTGGAGTGCAGTGGTATGATTTTGGCTCACTGCAACCTCTGCCTCCTGGGTTCAAGCAATTCTCCCTGCCTTAGCCTCCTGAGTAACTGGGTCTTACAGACACCCACCACCACACACAGCTAATTTTTGTAGATTTTAGTAGAGATGGGGTTTTGCCATGTTGGCCAGGCTGGTATTGAACTCCTGACTTCAGGTGATCCTCCCACCTCGGCCTCCCAAAGTGCTCAAATTACAGGTGTGAGCCACTGTGCTCAGCCAATAGGTACAATTATGATTTCCATTTTCACAGGTGAGAACACAGAGTCACAGAAAGGTTAGATAACTTGCCACATGGTCACATGGCAGAGCTAGAATTCAAACCCAGGCAGAATGATCTGTGTGCTCTTAACTGCTGGGATATGCTTTGGCATTTTGCACTTCTTGACACCCTTTGTTAGAAGCTATCAAGTAAACCCTAGTTCTTATTCTTTTGTTCCGCAGCAGAGTTCTTCAATACACCAGATCTTCTTTCTTCCCCAAGGAATGCCTTTTCTGCCCTCTTCTCTGTTTCATTTAGGCATTCTCTAGACTCTGGCATCAGGGCAACTCCAAGTTATTACTTTCAATATGCCTCCTATTTTTGCAGAACAATAGCTAAGATTGTATTTGGCATATTGTAATTTACAAAGCACTCTTGCTAGTTGTCTTTCCCTTGATCCTTAACATAATCCTGGAAGATAAGAGAGACAGTGTAGTGACTAAGAGTGTAGTTAGCTCCCCTGGCTTTGTGACCTTGGGCAAATACTTAACCTCTTCAAATTTCAGATTTTTTTATCTGTAAAATTAGGGTAATAAAATAATTTTTTTATCTGTAAATTAGGTAATAGTATGTAACTATTAGATGCTAGAGAAGCAAGCATGTTACATGTAAAACACGTAGGCTAGTGCCTGGTACTATCGTGCTTAATAAATCTTAGCTAGTCTTATTTTTGACATGATAAGGAAATTGAAGTTTAATCTCAATTTTGTAAAACTGTGTATTTAAGTACGTATTCTCATAGGATAGTAGGATTATGGGTAATTTTTATTTCTTGAGGCTTTCCTATAGTTCCCATTTCTTTTTATAAACAATAAACATAACTCAGGAACCTACCTTTAAAATGTTTGAAACTGATTTTAGAACAAAAGTAGACCTTAAATAAGGAATGTTTACATATTAACTTAGTTCCTCTAAATAAGATTTTAAAGGCATACTATATTTGGATTGAACATTTCCCAGACTACTTTCCAGTAAAAGGAAGGCAGCCACACCTAATTATACACTGGGGAGGGTGCTTCTAATGAAAGCAAAATGTGTCTTTTGGAACTGAACAATAGTTGATATTTTAGCCTAATTGCAGGATCTTTTCTTTGTAACTGAAATTTCAAAACTTTATGTAAATGAAATATTTAATAAACAGAACCACCTTAATCTGTTCAGGTTGCTATAAAAAATCCAATAGACTGGGTGCCTTAAACAGAAATTTGTGCCTCACAGTTATGTAGGCTGGTAGTCTAGGATCAAGATGCAGGCAGATTTGTATCTGGTGAGGGCCCACGTTCTGGTTCATGGACAGCGTCTTCTCACTGTTCTCTCAGGGTGGAAATGAGTGAGAGAGCTTTCTGAGGCCTCTTTTAAAAGGCATTAATCCCATTCACGAGAGTTTCTCCCCATGACCTAATCATCTCCCAAAGGCCCCACCTCTTAATACAATCATACTAGAGCTTAGGATTTTAACATAAGGATTTGTGGAGTGGGAAGGGGAATGGGGCACAAACATTCATTCAATCAACAGCAAGAACTTAAACTCCTTTTCACTGCAGAGTCTCTTTCAAGATGGTAGCTTGGAATAGTCAATGGTGGGCCAGTTCTCTTTCTTCCATGTGATATTAACAATTCCCTAGGGTCTGTCAGGTGTGGAAAAGGACTAAGCTGGTGCCAATAGGATTTGTATTTTTTCCCTGCTTCCCAGCAGCATGACCCACAGTCATTCGCAAAGTTAAAATTATGACTTTTTCATATGATTATGTAATGGGCTTTTAGGTAACATTTCAATTAAAAAAAATTGGAAAGATTTAAAACCGGCAGTAAAAGAAAGAATATTAGGTGGGATTTGTTGTCAGTTTAAACCTAGGTTCAAATTCTACACTAGGCAACTTATTAGTTATATGAGCCAAATATGCAATTTCACTCAGCCTCAGTTTTTAATCTTTAATAATACCTGAGGATTAAATAAGAGAGCTAATTACAATATGTCTTTGAATGCTTACAATAAACTCTGTTTATGGTACTATGTTAAACCCAATACTTTCATTATTTTATTAAGTCTTCTTATTTTTATTTATTTTTTTTGAGACCGAGTCTCGCTCTGTCACCCAGGCTGGAGTGCAATGGCACAATCTCAGCTCACTGCAACCTCTGCCCTCCAGGTTCAAGGAATTCACCTGTTTCAGCCTCCTGAATAGCTGGGATTATAGGTGCATAACACTACACCTGGCCAATTTTTACATTTTTTGTACAGACGCAGTTTCATCATGTTGGCCAAGCTGGTCTCGAACTCCTGACCTTGTGATCCACCTACCTTGGCCTCCCAAAATGCTGGGATTATAGGCATGAGCTACTGCACCCAGCCAGCTCTTCTTATTACCATTATAAGGCAGAGAAGGCAATATGGCTAAGTGGCTAAGAGGCTAGGCTCTGCAGTCAGAATATCTGGATTTAAGTCCTAACTCTCTCACTCTTCTTGATATCCAACTTCCTTATTTGTAAAATGAGGATGATTATTACCCCCATTTTCCAATTTGGGGAAATGAGGATGATTAATATTAACCTATTTCATTAGGTTGTTGTTTGACTTTATGGGGTAGTGTTTAGGGTAGTGTTTAGACCATGCTTTTTCATGATGGTCTCTAGAATTGAAATGTCTGACTCTGAATCCTAACTCCACCACTTATTTGCTGTGTGACCTTAAATAAGCACCTTTTAGCATCAGTTTCCTCAGGCTTATCATGTGAGCCTTTCCACTGGGCTAGTCAAGTGTCTTCATGACATGGGAATTGTCTTTCCCTAGGGTGAGCAGAGAGAAGGAAGGATGGAAACCATAGTGACTTTATGACTTGCCCTCAAAAGAAGCATACTGTCACTTCCGTTATATTCAACTACTTAGAAATAAGTAGCTAAGTTCAGCCTGTACTCAAGGAGAGGGGAATGAGACTTCACCTTTTTAAGGGAGGAATAGCAAAATAATTTGTGGACATATTTTAGAACTACCTACACTCCAACCTCTGCCCACCAATTGTTTCCCTTCTTCCCACCTGCAAGTAACCTCTCCCCATCCATATCCTCCCCAAAGTCACAATAGCAGCTGGAAATCCAGGATGTTGGCATCTATTATAAATATGATCCAGGAGAGATTTCTTATATGTAGTAGTTCCTTAAGTGTAACTTCTTTCAGCTTTAGGATGACCACTGTAGACTCTTCTGTTCAAAAACATGAGAAAATAGAAAGTATAGAATAACTGCTATACACTGCTGTTCAAAAATGGAAAAAAATAGGAGCCACTGGTTTATGGTATTCTGCACTTCTCCTGGGTAAATGTTGCCAGCTCCTCAAGACTCAAGTCCTGGGAATAGTTCTTCATGGCTTTTGGTTCTGCCTTCTGAGTCATCCTTTTTCATGAATTATAGCTCATGTTTGCAGCTGCATAGATTTCTCAGCCGGTTCCCTGCCTTTGGAAGTTTGGAGTGGGGGCTGGTATGAAAACTTCTTTTCATAAAAAGATGTATTCACTTTTAGTCCAAGCCAATAGTGTTTCTGCCAGCACGATTATCTTAAAAATCTTGTTGCCTCCTGTGAGTCATATCGAATTCACTCTACTAGACAAAAGTCATACCCGTAAGTCTCTTTGAGATACGCTCTTTTTTAACTTGGGCTTCTGCTGGGACTGCTGAGGAAGAATACCTTTGAGCTACTTAGGAGATCTGTTGTTTAACTGAATGGTTGTCTGAAAAAACACCTTGAACCTTTCTGAGATCTAAGATTTTATAGTCACACCCTTAGCTTCATTTTTAGATGGTACTTTCTTGACACTGCTCTGGATTTTATATTTGCCTAGAAGCCATTGTTAATTTTAGTATGGTGTGCCATCTGGAGCAGGAGTTTTTGAAACCAACAAGTTTTGGCTTGTTTTTTTGTTGTTGTTTTGGCTTATTTTTGTTTATCCGTGTTTCCTTTAATTTCTATCTTCTCTTACATTTTACTGTAAGCAACAAAAAGAAAGCAGGTAGCCCCTTTAGAACCTGCCTTGACATCTCCTTAGTTAGATCTCCCAGTTCATTCGGTATATTTTCTCCTTTCCATGTTAATGAGGGTGACTTTCTGTCACTATATAACAAGGAATCCATTTTCTCCAGTTTCCAGTAAGATTTTTCTCACTTTTCCTTAAGCTTTTACCTATAGCTTCTGCCGTGGCCTGAATGTTGGCGTTCTCCAAAAATTTGTATGTTGGAACTTAACCGTCATGATGGTATTGAGAGTTGGGGCCTTTGGGAGGTGATTATGTCACAAGGGAGCCTTCATGCATGGGATTAGTGCTCTTACAAAAGAGGCTTCAGGGAGCCATGTGAGGACATAGAAGGCACCACGTGTGAGGAATGGGTCCTTAGTAGATACCAAATCTGTTGCTGCCTTGATCCTGGACTTCCCTGCCTCCAAAACTGTAAGCAATACATTTCTGTTATTTATGAATTACTCAGTTTAAGGTATTTTGTTATAGCAGCCCTGTCTAAGATAGCTTCCTCAAAGGTCATCATGCTTCTGCAAAGTTTCTTTGATTTCTAGCTTTTATTCACTGAAAATTCATTCAACTTTCATTGCCTGATTTTAGAGCCACTCCCACATTTTAAGTTTTGTTATAGCCTCACCCCAGATCCAGGTACCAAAATCGGTATTAGTTATCTATTGATGCAGAAGAAATTACCCGCAATTTAGTGCATTAAAACAACAAACACTATCTTATGGTTTCTGTGGATTAATTCTAGAGTGACTTCCCTGGTGGTTCTGAAGTGAGGGCTCTCATAAAATCAAAATAAATATGATTGACCAAGCCTGCAGTAATCCAAAGGCTTGACTGGGGCTGGAGAATCTGCTGTCAAGTTCACTCATCCAGCTGCTGGCATGAGGCCTCAGTTCTTCACTGTCTGTTGGCCAGAGCCTTCAGTTACCTTGTGGGGCTCTCCATAGGGTTGCTTGAGTTCCTTCCATTATGTGGCAGTTGGCCTGTTTCCACTGTGATTGATCCCACAGAGAGTGAGTGAGTGAATAAGATAAAAGTCACTGTGTGTTCTGTGACCTACTCTTAGAAGCACTCCATTATTTTCACTTTATTCCATTTATTAGAAGTGAGTCACCAAGTCCAGTCCACACTCATGTGGCGAGAAATGAGGCTCTACCTCTTGAGGGGAGAATTTGTGGACGTGTTTTAAAACCACGACAGAGATTATACCACTTTCCTGCTTAAAAAACCTTCAGTGGCTTCAAATCACTGCAGAGATTATACCACTTTCCTGTTTAAAAAACCCTTCAGTGGCATCCAGTTACTATAAAGATTATATTATTTTCTAGTTTAAAGACCTTTAAGTATCTTTCTGTAATCATAGAATAAAATATAAATTATTCATTTTAGTTCACAGTCTTGGCTGGTCCCTGCCCATCCCATCTCTTGGATATTGGTTTTAACTTGCCCCTGGCCCACTATGCTTTAGCCACTTCCAGCTTTACCTCATTCCTTGAACAGGATAGGCTCATTCCTAAGGGCTTTTTTTTTTTCTTCCCTCCAACTGTTTCTTCTCCTTAGAATGCTCTTTATTCTTTGATGTTTGCCGGTCTAACTACTTCGCAATCATTTAGATCTCAGCTTAAATATCACTTTCTCATAGAAGGAAGACCAATCAATTTCAGGCAGCTACGCAGATACTTTATATTACACTATCCTAACATTTTGCACGTAACAGTTATGTTAAAGTTTATTTTTTGTTTGCCTATTTATGCGATCATTAGGTCTCCCCCACTCCTTCACTAGAATGTAAGCTCATGGGAACATGGACTTTTTCTTTCTTGTCGGTTGTTACTTCATCTCTACCTAGAATTTTATATGGCATATGATAGTGTGCAACAAATATATTTTGTGTAACTGAATTATTGGTATTCTACCATACTGTAAACCTAATGGGGGTGGGCTTGTCTTAGTCTTATTACTGATACATCCTTAGGAACTGGCAAATTTTCAAAATTTGATGAAAAGCAATATTATAGTTGAGGAAATTTAGAGATTATATTTCCCTAGACCGCTTAGCAAGTAATGGCTGAGCCAAGACTCAAATCTAGGTCTTTCTATTAATTCTAAATTATTAATACCTAAACATACATTTTGCTTGGCACGTAGTAGTTGTGCAGAGAGTAAAAGTGATTCTCTTCCTCTTCTTTTAATTCTGTTCTTCTTCTTTTAATACTAGTACATGTACATTGAGCAGTAGTTGGGAATCTATGTTTTGTACAAGCTGTGCATCATGGTAGGCAACGGAGTGGAATGGAGAGGAAGAAGAGCTGTCTCTATTCTCATAGCATCTCAAGTCATAGTAGAGGAAACTAGACCTGAAGCACTTTGGTTTTGTGAATATAACTATCTATCCTCTCCTGTTTTTCTCCTGCCTTTAAGATTTGTTGAAAGATCTGGAGGGCTCTGAAACTGTATGTTCCAGATAACTGCATGACCCAAATAACTGCCCTCAGGTAAACTTGGAGTTGTAATTAATGGAAACACTGTCCTGAGGAATGATGTAGGATACTTTGCTGCTTGTCTCTGTTGAAACATCCCTATTGATTTAGTTTACTGAGCTATCCAGTATGCCAGGCTTAATTTTCTTTCACTTTGTGATACAGCTTTTTTTAAAAAAGGTATTGAGCTAAAAGTTGCTTTTCTTTCATTTTTAGATCACCACACTTATTAATCATAAAGATAAAACCAAAAAGTCTGATAAAACTCTGCAAGCAATTCAGCGTGTAGGACAGGCTGTCAACTTGGCAGTTGGAAGATTTGTTAAAGTGGGAGAAGCTATAGCCAATGAAAACTGGGATTTGAAAGAAGAAATAAATATTGCCTGTATTGAAGCTAAACAAGCAGGTAGGTGGATATTGATTTTGAAGAGTATTCATACCACTGTTATTGCTTTGGTTATGATAAAAAAATATTGTTTTATTTTGAATAAAGATACAT
This sequence comes from Sapajus apella, assembly GCF_009761245.1. Taxonomy (NCBI): domain Eukaryota; kingdom Metazoa; phylum Chordata; class Mammalia; order Primates; family Cebidae; genus Sapajus; species Sapajus apella. The sequence continues at coordinate 15,182,812 of NW_022436986.1, read as the reverse complement.
AGCTCTCTGGTTATAGCTGCCTCAAACATGAAAGGCCTGGATTAGCTTCCACGAATATTGCACTTCGCTTGGATCAAGTCCTAAATCTGAAACATAGGACTCCTTCATAGGTCAGAGTTAGTGGTCTGCCCTCCTCACCATCAGCCATTGAGATGTGAGAGACATAGAGAAGTGGGAGCTGTGGCCCTCTATTCTCTAGGAACATATTAGTCTACTTTCTATGACATAGGAAGTGACATAAGCATGAGTATGTGTTAGTATTCTATAGCAAAAAAATCATAGTGACATCAAACTTCATGATGGTTCACAATTCTTTGTAGATGATAGCACAGAAGCCTTTGAGAACCTAGGGTGTTTTGAGGACTGCAGCTTTGTTGAAGTTTCATTTATCCATTAATTATTTCAATAAATGTTTACTGAATGTTGGTGATATACCAGACATTCTTTTAGATCATAGGGAGATAGACATGGATAAATCAGTTCAAAATCTGCCATGATGGGCCTTGCATTCTACTGAGGGAGACAGATCATAAGTGAATAAATATGTAATGTCAGGTGGTGATAGTTACCATGACAAAAAATAAAGCAAGATAAGTGTTAGAGGACCCATGAAGGCGCTGTTTTAGAGAAGGCAGGGTTTTTTAACTTTGGTGCTACTGACATCTTGGGCTGGATACTTCTGTGTTGTGGGGGTTGACTTGTGCATTGTAGGATGTTTATCAGATCACTGGCTTCTACCTGCTAGATGCCAGAACGTCCCCTCTCCTACCATGTGACAACCAGAAATAGCTCTAGACATTGCGAAATGTCCCTTGAGGAGTAAAAATGGCCCCAGTTGAGAACTCCTGGGATAGAAGATTAGGAAGACCCTCTAAGGAAGGAACATTAGAGCAGAGACTACAATGAAGTGAAGGCCTGAGCTGTGTGGATACTTGGAGGAAGGGCATTCCTGACAAGGAGAAAGTGAGAATAGGCAAGGACAGGAATTTTGGACTATGTTCTAAGTGTAATGAGGGGTTACTGGGAGATTTCGTGCTGGCAATGACATGATCTCATTTGTATTTTAAAAAGGTAACTGGTGGCTCCTTTATAGAAAATACATTTTAGGGGGTGTGGAGATGGATTCAGAGAAACCAGTTAGGAGGCTGTCACAGTGATCAGGTGATAGATGATGGTGACTTAGACTAGGTGGTAGCATTTGAGGTAGTGAAAGGTGGCTGTGTTTCCATATATTGCCAAGGTGGAGCTGATAGAATTGGCCGATGGTTTGGATGTGGGATGTGATAGAAGAGTCAGGATAACTCCCAAGATTTGGGATATGAACAGCTGGGCAAATGGTGGTGCCAACTACTGAGATGGGCAACTCTGAGGGAGGAGCAGGTCATCAGCGGGAAGAGAGCGACTGGGATAAAACCAAGTAAATGTGGAGGGGCAGATAGGTCCATATATGATCCTGTGTGTTATACAGATTATTTCAACTATTCTATACTAGGAGTCATTGAGAAATTCTGAGCCAGATGAAAGACATAATGTTTTGTGTTATTTTGTTTTGTTTAGATTTTTCAAGACAAGAAAATTTTACAGATGTTTTGTGTTAGATAGAATTCTTTCTGATAGTATGGAGGAAGTGAACAGATGAGGAAAGCCTGAGAGAATGTTGAGACTGAAGGCAGGGAGATTAATAGAGAAGCTTTGACGGTAAAACCAGCTATGCCAAGTCACTGTAATAGCTCTTTAAAGTGTCGGAAGAGTACACAGAGAACTCCTTAAGGTGGTCGAATAGGTAAAAGGAGCTTGTTGACTGAAGGAAAGGGAAGACCCTGGGTTGACTCTTGGATTTCTAGCCATTCACTGGGATAGAGAATAGGTTTTATGTGGAAAGCGGGGGGGGATATCCTTATTCTATTCATAATTTACATTTCTCCTACTTTAAAAAAGGATTCGATAGTGCTTACAATAAAAGACATGATCAATAAACTTATTAAAATAAGATGTAAAAAGAAATAAACCAGAAACTTTGGCAAACATTACTATTTTAATTAAGCATGAAATTTATCTTTGTACTTCCTGGAAGGCAAGACAGAAATGTGGGAAACCAAGGGTTATATAATCTCATTGTTTGTTGAAAGGAAACAAACCAGCTTGTAAGAGGAGAGAGAGACTTTTTTTCCTGACACTAAATTATGTGTGGGTGCTTATGAAACAGACATTACATAATGGACAATTCAACAGAAAATGTAGATATGTTCTTCACATTACTGTTTCTTTTTGCAAGAAAGCTTTGTGGTTAGAAAAAAAAGAAATAAAAGAAATTACTGTTTCTCCTAACAACCATTGATTAAAGCAGGAGTACAGTATTTTTAGATGAAAGGATAACCTGAGTCCTGTGCTCCTTGCTGGCCTTGTAGCATGTCATTTGTGCTCAGTGTAAGGTGAGCGAGAAGGATGTGGTATACTGACATGAGTACCATACGCCCAGGCAGCTCCATAAACAGAGTATTTTGGAAGCCATTAGGTGTCATGAGCTCCACATGTCATCTTCCTCCTAGTGTCACTCAGGTAAGAGGATGAGCATGATGCCTTCTGGAGTTGTAAAATACAGAAGCCTTTTTTTCTCTAACACATACAAACTTAAGACTTCATTAAATCACTCCTGAAATGTTTCTAGCCCACTCAACCCCTACGAATCATTTTCTTCTTTTGACAACAGCGTTCATTTGAGGGAGCTAATATAAAATAGTAGATAAAGAACTGGAGCTGGCTGTTTGTGGTAGCTCACACCTGTAATCCCAACACTTTGGGAGGCCAAGGTGGGTGGATCGCTTGAGCTGTGTTTAAGACCAACCTGGGCAACATAGTGAGACCCTGTCTCTAAAAAACATAAGAAAAAAAAATTTGCCAGGTGTGGGGGTCTATGCCTGCAGTCCCAGCTACTCAGGAGGCTAAGCTGGGAGGATTGTTTGAGCCCAGGGAGGTTGAATTTCCAGTGAGTGGTAATGGTGCCACTGCACTCCAGCCCGGGAGATGACAGAGTGAGACCATGTCTCAAAAAAAAGCAACTAGAGTTTTAGAGTCAGACTCCCTGGATTTTAATCCCAGTGCTTCTACTTGCTAGCAGGAGATATTGAGCAATCTATTAAACATTTCTAAGCCTCAGTGTTCTCATCTGTAAAATGGGACTGTGGCCAGGCACAGTGGCTATACTTATAATCCCAGCACTTTGGGAGGTTGAGGTGAGCAGATCATGAGGTCAGGAGACCATCCTGGCTAACACAGTGAAACCCATCTCTACTAAAAATACAAAAAATTAGCCGGGCGTGGTAGCACATGCCTGTAGTTCTAGCTACTTGGGAGACTGAGGCAGGAGAATCTCCTGAACCCAGGAGGCAGAGATTGCAGTGAGCCGAGATCACGCCACTGCACTCCAGACTGGGCGACAGAGTGCGACTCCATCTCAAAAAGACAAAAAAATAAGGCAGGACACGGTGGCTTATGTCTGTAATCCCAGCACTTTGGGAGGCCGAGGCGGGTGAATCATAAGATCAGGAGTTAGAGACCAGCCTGGCCAACATGGTGAAACCCTGCCTCTACTGAAAATACAAAAAATTAACTGGGCATGGTGTCAGGCACCTGTAATCCCAGCTACTTGGGAGGCTGAGGCAGGAGAATTGCTTGAACCCAGGAGGTGGAGGTTGCAATGAGCTGAGATTGTGCCACTGCACTCCAGCCCAGGTAACAGAGTGAGATGCTGTCTAAAAAAAGTAATAAAATAAAAATAAATAAATAAATAAAATGGGACTGTTAGGGTTTATAGAGGTGTTTTGATATAATGCATATATCATTTCACACATAGTAAGTGTGTAATAAATATTAACTGTCAGTATAATAATTAATTTTTACTCTAACTTCCCTGTGTTGAACTCTTACATTATATTGTTACTTTTTACTTGGCTACCAGGCAAGGTTTATATTTATGTTTCATATAGAAGCTCAATAAGTATTTGTGTTTGATTGACCTTGGGTTTTCCTGTTAAGACATAACACTAGTAATTACATATAATAAATTAAAAATGATAACCATGAAGCTGTAAGACAGCTTTGTGACTTTTTCAGGGAACTGATTTCTGAACCGTTTACACTTTGAACAACTTTATAATGTTAAGGAAGCTTTTGACCATGTTGGTGGAGCTGACCAAATGTTACTATCCCACATACTTATGAGTTAAATGCCTGGGGTTTAGTCAGAAAAAGGAAAGGTTGAATAATGCCATATGTTCTGGCTTATATGTGGTATCTTTTGTGGTTGAGAGGTGTAGAAAAAAATTAACGTTTTCCAGAGAATCAGAGGAAACATTTTTCTCCTTTTAGCTGTTAATGATAGCCTGCAAACTGATAGTTTTCCTCCTGCCCCTTCTGTATACCTTAAGGTTAATTCTAAGCACTTTTGTTCTCTGTATATTTTGCTATCAAAACTTTGTATTAGTTACCTATTGCTGTGTAACAGATTAACCCAAACTTAGCAACTTAAAAGCACAGACATTTACTATCTCACACAGTTTTTGAGGGGTACCAGTCAGGCGGCTTAACTGGGTGGCTCTGAGTCAGTGTGTCTCATGAGATGGTGGTTAGTGTGTTGACCAGGCCTCTGTTACCTGAAAGCTTGACTGGACTACAGGTCTGCTTCCAGGCTCTCTCTCATGGTTGTTGGCAGGCTTCTCTTCCTTGCTGGCTGTTGGCCAGAGGCCTAACTTCCTCTCTGCATAGGCCTCTTTGTAGTAAGGGCTGCTTATGACATGGCAGGTGGCTTCTCTCATAGAGAGAGAGCAACCCGGAAAGCTGCCTCAGTCATTTTAGAACCTGACCTTGGAAATGACATACAGTCACTTCCACCATACCAACCCTGAGGTGATGTGGGAGGGGACAGCACAAGATTGTGAATACCAGTAGGTGGGGATCATGGGGAGCTATCGTGAAGGCTGGCTACCATAGACTTCCTCTATCGGTAGAGCTTCAGCTATTGTCATTATACATAAGACATCCAAGTCTGCATTAGCAGTCCATATCTTGTGGCTTATCTTTTGTATATTCCTGTGTTATTTCAAAATCCTGTTGTCTGAAAGTAAAATGATCATTTCCCTTCCGATGCCCTTCTGATTTTCTTTAAGCAACTTAGATTTAAGACTTTGAAGCCATTTTTTCACTCTTTCTTTCCTTCTTATCACTGATCAGGTACTAATTTTATGTTTTCTAAGTGTCTCCCAAATCATCTTCTTAATGTTCCTATGGCTACTATGCTAGTAAAGTCCCTACTATTTCATACCCACAACTGATATGATTGCCTGGCTTTAAGTCTTTCCTTTCCATTCCATTTTATGTACTCCTACTACTCCTACTAGACTGATTTTTCTTTCTTTATTTTTTTTTTTCTTTGAGACCAAGTCTCACTCTGTTACGCAGGCTGGAATGCAGTGGTGCAATCTTGGCTCACTGCAACCTCCGCTTCCCAGGTCCAAGTGATTCTCTGCCTCAGGCTTCTGAGTAGCTGGGATTTCAGACCCCCACCACCATGCCTGGCTAATTTTTGTATTTTTTTAGTAGAAACGGGGTTTCGCCATGTTGACTAGGATGGTCTTGAACTCCTGACCTCACGTGATCCGCCCAACTTGGCCTCCCAAAGTGCTAGGATTACAGGCATTGAGGCACTGTGCCTGCCAGACTGATCTTTCTAAACCTTGACTTCTATCATGTTTCACCCTGTGTCCTCTCCATTAAGATTCCTATACTTTTTACTCAAGATCCTTAAGCCTGTGAGCTGACACATTATTGTGTGTATGTAACAGAATTGGCAGGAGGGCTTTTGTAAGAAAATCATTACGTTATGCACACAGGTATATTTAGGACTTTAAAAAATGATCTTGAACACTCTAAGTTGGTTAAAGGTTTATTTTAAAACTCTGTTTAACTTTAACAAGTATGGAGGTTTAAAGAATATTGTAGCCTGGTTCTTCTTTGAGGAAGCAAACACTTGTATTGTTGTAGATAATTACCATTACAGAAATCAAAAGTTTTGATAGCAACAGTGAAGAAGATAATTTTTCTAGAGGGTTGGGAGTTCAATTAATAGAATGGTTTGTGCCGGGCTTCGTAAGAAGTTTATGTAAATTCAAACCGCAGCCTGAAGGAGGGCCAGCCTGTGGTTTGAATTCTCAGGAGCGGGAGCTTTTGTTTTGTTTGCTTTCCCCACGCAGAGTCCAGGCTGACAGATAGATGAACTTCCTTACTGTTTCTTTTTGCCTGTTGGCAGTTCTTTCCAGGCCCCCTTTGTATTGAAGATGTCATCCCTTGGGGCCCAAAGCCCTATCTTTCTTCTCTCCCTGAGGATCCCTGAAAACCCAATCCCCTTCAGCTTGTGGAGATCAGCAGTGACCCCTGAGTTCTCCCCGGCCTGGCCCCAGCCTAAGCCTTGGCACCTGCTTACTGCTCTGGTTTTAGGTATTTGGTTTTTGACTCCTGGGACTTTTCTTACAGTCTTGTAGGGCAGGAGGCTTTTAGATTGTATAGTTTGCATTACCACTGGAAACAGAAATTATGATGTTTTTCAAACTGAGTGAGGGCAAAATTTGTCACAGTTCTTAAGAATGTGATATTATTTTTTGGTTAGAAAGCTTTGTATGATAACCCCTACAATCGTCAAGATGAAACCATTTCTTGTTCCTGAAGTAGGACTCCAAAGCTGAGTTTCTCCTCATTGTGCCTTACCTTCAAGGTTAGAGAAAAGTCTAGATTTGAATTTGTGTGTCTTACTGCCAGTTTACCTCCTTGCCTTTCTTGTTAGGAGAAACAATTGCAGCACTTACAGACATAACCAACTTGAACCATGCGGAATCTGATGGCCAGATCACGATTTTTACAGACAAAACAGGAGTTATAAAGGCTGCAAGATTACTTCTTTCTTCAGTGACAAAGGTGTTGTTGCTGGCAGACCGAGTTGTCATTAAACAGATAATAACATCAAGAAATAAGGTACTTACCTTTCTGGTGTTGCTATATTTTTGTCTTTCTGTGTTGTTCAAAGTGCGTTTTATGATTCTTAACAGTAGATCACTTGGCTCATGCAATGATGAAGAATGCAACTAGCTGTGAGGATTAATGTGAACTGGAGGACACATTGATCATCTACTCGTTGAATGCAGTTGTGGCCCTAGGTTCCTCCTGGGGCTATGCCTGTCTGAGTTATCACATTAAAAACAGAAAAAAGAAGTTCTTTTTAGGTTAATTGTAAGTAATTTGGCAATGCTTATCTATTATAATTGTTTATAATAGTGTTTCTTCTGTATGTGTAATTCTTAAATAATGGGTATACTGTGCCTAAACTTTTGAATGCAAGTAATGTCTCTTCTTAGAAAATCATTTTCCACTTGTTGAGGCTTATTGCTAAAAGCTTTAAATGTGTACAACAGTTGGAAAGAAAAGGTGAGCACCATGATGATATATGTAGCAGAAACCTTTAGGTTTATCACGATAATACATATATTATCATGATAAAAAGGCTGAATTCTTCAGTACTTTTTATTCCCTCCCAAATCAGAGACTAACAATATATAACTTAAGACACAGTTAACTCAGTGGAAATAATAATTATCCACAGCTACAAAATTTCTGTATGCAAAGTCCCTAAATGTTACTGAATAATCTCAAAACTTACAGAATGGATTTAAACTCTTCCAGTCCAGAAGTTAATCTCTCAGATGATGGTCATGTTTCTTGATCATCTGGGAATCTAGGGTAGGTACTATCACTTCATTCTCTGGATAATTCCCTAGGCAAACAGGATGACAGTTGGCCAGGGAAGGGGTTATCCTAATAGGATTTGAGGATAAAACCACCTGATGAGTGTTGAATGAATCGGAATTGGAGAGGTGGATCTGGCAGCACTAGAGAAATAGAAACAACCTTCCTCTCTTTGAAAGATGGAGGTTCTGCACAGTGGTGGCAATGTGCCTTCTCTGTGTTAGTCGCCTGAACTTCCTGAACTGCCAGGGCAGATTAACATGCCAAATATTCATCATACTCTCATTAAAAATAAGTCAACACAGGATATCTGTGTTTTTTTAACCTGTCTTGTTCTACCAAAACAACCTGGTATTGTTATTTTAAAGAAAAGTATTTGAAAATATGTTTCACATCTATTTACTTTATTTCTTACATCAAGAAAACACATAACATTTTAGTTATTGGCTCTACCACAGATTCACACTCTTTATTAACCCCTGATGGCCCATTCCTGACTGAGCCAGACTATTTTCCTCCTCTTAAAACCCCATACCTCCCTTTCAACTCCTTACTCTGTAGATGATGAGGTTCCTGCTGCTTTCCTGAGAATGGTAGGGTTCCTGTCATCCTGGTTCACTGAGCCTTAAAGCTTGCTGTCTTTCATCTTCACCCTTCCTAGTTCTCTGAATATTTGATTACTGTAGTCCTGCCCATTCCCACCGTCTAGACTTGGCTACAGAAATGATACCTTCCTTTGTATATTTAGTCATTTCTTTTATTCTTTTTCCTTTTCCTTTTCAAGTAACTCCAAATCTCATCCTATAAACTAATCATTCCCCTAATAATTCTGTGCCTTGAATCTACTACTTTTCTGAGCATCTCCTTCTCTATCTTCAATCTGGCTCCTCCTTCTCAGTTTTCCCCTAGAATTCAGAATTTTCATTTTTTTTTCTGCTCAGCCTTGACAATCTCAGTCTGTTTCATAGCTATCACCCAATAATGAGATATTCTCTGCTTTGCAGGTTCTTGCAACTATGGAAAGACTGGAGAAAGTGACTAGCTTTCAAGAGTTTGTCCAAATATTCAGTCAATTTGGAAATGAAATGGTGGAGTTTGCACATCTGAGTGGAGATAGACAAAATGTAAGTATTTACCACATTTTACAGTTTTCAGATAAATACATGCTTTTTAGTTTAGATGGAGGTTTGATCTTTAGGATCATTTGGATTGGTTTCTTTTCTTATTATATCTATAGCCTTGGTCTTGAAAGCCTTTCATAAATAAGCTAGGATAAAATAAGTAGATCTGTATGTCTTTTTTGTACATGTATAACAGTAAATTTTGTTCCCACCTCACACACTGGGAAAGGTCATACTCGCCTTCAGGGATCAACTCAAGTACTTCCTCTTTTTATTTCTTTTTATTTGGTTACTTCCTCTTTTATGAAGCTTTCCATTTGATTCCTCTACCAGGGCTCAGACACATTAAATTGAGCCATCATATGTATTCTTATAGAATCTTGTTAGATATCTGTTATTCTTACCATATTAGATTAACAGTAATAAGCCAAGCCATTATTTATTAGCACTGCCTGTGTGTTAGGTACTTAATATACATGATCTCATTTAATTCTCGAAACATACCTATGAGATAGGTATTATTACTACTGTTTTATGTATAAAGAAACTAAATCTGAGACAAAGATAAACTTTCCCAAGGTCACTATATTGGCAGATTGAACTCAGTTATTTCTGATTCTAAAGCCTGTAGTTCTCAAACTACAACATGATATTAGGGTTGTTTTGTTTTGTTTTTGATGTGGGGTCTCGCTCTGTCACCTGGGCTGGAGTGTAGTGTCCCGATCTTGGCTGACTGCAACCTATACCTCCTAGGTTCAAGTGATTCTCCTTCCTCAGCCTTCCAAGTAGCTGGGACTACAGGCATGTGCCACCACACCTGGCTAACTTTTTGTGTTTTTAGTAGAGATGGGGTTTCACCATGTTGGCCAGGGTGGTCTCAAACTCCTAATCTCAGGTGATCTGCCTGCCTCAGCCTCCCAAAGAGCTGGGGTTACAGGCATGAGCCACCGCGCCCAGCCAATATTAGTTCTTTATGGGTCTGTTCCCCAATTCAGGCAATTAGTTCCTCAGTTTTGGGAGACAGAAGATCATATTATATCCAGGATCGACTTTTCCTTGTTGGGGTATTTGTGTAGGAGTCTGTCTTGTCAGCAGGTTAAATATATATAATAATTGACCATTTCTTGAGATGCTTCTGGGTATAGTCCCATAGGCTATTCTCTCAGTGAACTTTCCTGATTGCAGCTGGAGTTGAAAGATGGATATTGGTCTGGAAAGTGGCAGGCTAAATAATGGCACTGGTTTCTAATACTAATGATGTTTCTATAGGTAGATACCTTATTGTTTCATTTTCTGTCTGCCAGTATTTTTCTTTATAAAACAAATTTTCTTTCTTTTCCTTCTCTTTTTCTTTCTCTTAGTCTTCATTCTTCTCTTCATTCTCCCCAATGAAAATTATTAGCTTGAGTATTTTTATAATAATAATAGCTTATCATCTAGCATTTTCTTGACCACTTGAGCAAGCGTGGCATCAGTCATAGGTTCTAAAGCCACCGTCCTTCAGTTATGCTTCCTGCAGGATCCTCTTCAGCCTCTGTACGTAACTAAAAAACTTTCACCACCATTTGGATTTGTAGTTAGAAATTTGGCATGGAGAACATTTTGATTTTCTCAATTCTTGTAATATTGTGATCCAAACATTTAAAAACTTTTGGCGGAAGAGGTGTCTATTTTTAAAAATTTAGCTCATTAGATGTGGGACCCCAGAAACTTACTGGCATCCTTTTTATCATCTTTGTGTTTGATAAGTGCTACTCCCGGGTCATTTTTATGGGATATGCATCCAGGGTTCAAATGCGTTCTCCCTTAGAATAGTCCAAATGTCCTGCAAATAGCTATAGGTCAGGGGCATTCTCAGTTTTCTCAGCAAATATTCATCAGCTGCTTACTGTTAACCAAATACTACACTAGGTGTTGGGGATTCAACAGTAAATACAAGAAACAAAAACCTCTGCACTCATGGAGCTTATGTTATAGTAGGGGTGGGAGGAGATAGACAATAAAACAGAAACAGGCATGGTGTGTTCAAAGAACACAAAGACCAATGGATAGATCAAAGTGAGCAAAAGGGAAGGGTAAGAAGATGAAATCAGAGAGATAGTAGGCGGGCCAAACTGTGTAAGGACGTTGGCTTTAAGTAACATGGAGAGCCATTGGAGGTTTTGAGTAGGAGAATGACATTTTCTGACTTACATGTTAACAGTATCACTCTAGCTGTCATGTTGAGAATAGTTTGCATGGAGACAAGGGCAGAGGCAGGGAGACCACTCAAGAGGCTATTACAGTAATCTCTTGAGAGATGATTGTGACCTGGGCCAAGGTGTAGAAAGTGGCAGTGGTAAGGCCAGGCATGGTGGCTTATGCCTGTAATCCCAGCACTTTGGGAGGCTAAGGTGTGCAGATCATCTGAGGTCAGGAGTTTGAGACCAGCCTGGCCATCATGGCGAAACCCCGTCTCTTCTAAAAATATGGAAATTAGCTGGGTGTGGTGGTGCATGCCTGTAATTCCACCTACTCAGGAGGCTGAGGCATGAGAATTGCTTGAGCCCAGGAAGCAGAGGCTGCAGTGAGCCGAGATCACACCACTGCACTCGAGCCTGGGCAAGGAAGGGAGACAGACTCTGTCTCAAAAAGAAAAAAATAGTAACAGTGGTGAGAGCCTTACCCAAGCCTACGAAAAACTTTTGGAGGTGTTGGGATGCTTTGCTTACTGCTTCATAGACCATCTGGTTTTTATGGACACCTCTGTTTTGTCCTGTGGACCAGCCTTTTCCAGGTTGAGATGCCATCCTTTTCTGTCGCTTATTATCACTTACCATGCAGCATTTGATGTCGTATGTGGCTTATAAGTGTTAAGTATGGCCTATACACTTGACACATTGTCAGCTAGACCCACAGGTGGTTTTGAAAGGAGTCCTGTCCAAAATGTTAAAGACAAGAGGAATGTGTGGAAAATGTAGAAGCAGCCTCAACCTTTATTTGATAGGTACCTGTGATGGATGATACTCGCATATAGGATATAGTTCTTTGGGATGTGATCTGCATTAGCTTTGGGATTATATGCACTTTGTCATATACTATTTGTAATTCCATCTCTATCTGTTATTAAATTTATATTGGGATGCAAGTGAGTAAGAGTGATATTATTGTAGGACTAACTTCTGAATCCATTCTAATTTATTCAAGCAAAATTTACTTTCAAAGCCAAATCATTCTCAAGCTTTAGGTTTTTCTTATTTGTAAGAAAGGGCTTTTAACCTAACTTATAAATTAAAAAGACTGATATGACAGGGAAAAATTTTATGTAATTCATATTTCAATGTCTGTAAGTAAAGTTTTATTGGAACACAGCCGTTCTTATTTATTTGTGTATTGTCTATGTTTGCTTTCACACTACAGTGGCAGAACTGAGTAGCTGTGATAGAGACCATATAGCTCAAAGGCCTAAAATGTTTATCTGGGCTTTAATTCCAAGTGTTGCCCACTACTGATTTAGATGTAATAACCAAATTATTAATAGAGTATTTTGTTATAGATTTGATCTGCAAAGTTTGGATACCTTATATAACAGCACACATTCTGTTGAGGGCTCTGTAAGGAGAAGCTACCCCCGACCAAAAAAAAATTCAGTATACAGTACTTTCTTAAGTGTTCCTAATCAATCTTGTTGGGGAAAATTATCTACCCAAGAAACGTCTTAAGAATATATTACAGCAACATATTGGTTAAGATTAAGACAGACAAACTCCAATTTGAGATGGGTAAGCAGTTAGATGGGATTAATTAGACCAGGCTTCTTAAAGAATTGACTTTTAAGTGTCTGTTTTGAAGGAAATAATAGTAGATGCTCAGTAAATAATTACTTTTAATTAAGTAGGACATAGGCTGGGTGTTTCTGCTTAGGAGTGCCGTGTATGCACTTGGCATGAGAATATTAGGTATGACAGAGCACCAGAATGTCGACCATGTGCAGCCTCTACTTGCATCTCAGTTTCTGGCTCTACAGTCCTTAACCAAGAGTAGCCTTTTCTTTCTACTCATATTGTGTTGATGTGTTTATATTGAAGCAGTGACAGTTTATAAAACTTTATCTTGTTTTTTTTTCCACTTATCATTATTGAATTGTTGAGTATCATTGTTGAATAAATACTTTTTTTAAGAAATTGGGTTGTTTACATGATCTTAGATTCTTCTGTGATTTTATTTCATATTTAGGATTTGAAAGATGAAAAGAAAAAGGCAAAAATGGCAGCAGCTAGAGCAGTTCTTGAAAAGTGTACGATGATGCTTCTCACAGCTTCAAAGGTAAGACAATTTTTGTTTTACTGTGTAATAAATTAATAATTAGAAAACATGACAATGCATTTAAATTACACGATTTACATTTTAAAAAAGATCAAAGTGATAACTTAGAACATAGGCTTGAATAGTTAAATCTCAGTTATTATTTATAAGAATGCTAACTTTCTTCCCCACCTCCAAATAATAATTAATTTATGAGTCAGCTTTGATTGAACAGCTCAGCAGAACATGGTGTATTAGGTGCTATGAATTAAGGCCTGTCACACATGGTCACTGCTTGCAGGGTTTTGCCACTCTTATTGAGGAGCTAGCACACGTGCTATAGAAAAAGCTAGGCAAGTTAAGATCTGTTAAGTATAGTGGGGTAAGAAGTCAGCCCTTAGTTTTTTCTGTAAATTACTCCTTTAGTTCCTTTTTTCACTTTTAACAAACTTGTCAATCAAGAGCTTGTATTTCCAAACAGCAATTGGCCAGCAAATTGGTGCAATTCTAGAATGAATGAGTAAAATGTCTCTTTAGCAGTTTGTTTAGAATAACCTTTTCTTCTGAGAGTATTTACTCTGTGCTAGAATCAGGGAAGCCACAAAAAACAGAGTCTTTGTGGAACCAACTCAGAAGGCTCTATTTTTTCTAGGCCCTTGAGTTTTTCATTTACATCATATTTTAAAAGTCAAGATGCATCCATGATCATATTTTATCTCTGTTCATTTTTTTCATTCTTTTTTATTTTTTGCATGTGTAAGACAAAATTTTAAAATAGTTTTAATCATGATGAAGAGAGAGAATTTTTCCCAAATAAATTTTTAAGTAAACTTATTATTGAAGTATAAAGGTATAGTTCTGCACTCTGAATTTTTTATTTAACCTTGCTATCGCTTTTTACTCATCCTGCTTCCACTTTAGTGAGGAGAAGCAGCTGAGTGAGCCAGGGACCCAGGAGATTTTGGTAAAGAACCATTTTTCTTAGCATGACATGTTCTCTGTAAGATTTTTATGTGTTATGACATAAATCAAATATTAAAATAAAAATTTTCAATTGTTTTGAAGACATGTCTGAGGCATCCCAACTGCGAATCAGCCCATAAAAACAAAGAAGGAGTATTTGTCCGCATGAAAGTGGCACTGGATAAGGTCATTGAAATTGTGACTGACTGTAAATCGAATGGAGAGACTGACGTTTCATCTATCAATATTTTTACTGGAATTAAGGAATTCAAGGTAAGAATAAAGAGACTATATTTTGATTTTTTTCTTTTCATTTTATTTTATTTTTATTTTTTTAGATGGAGTCTTGCTCTGTTGCCCAAGCTGGAGTGCAGTGGCGTAATCTCTGCTCACAGCAACCTCCCCTCCTGGGTTCAAGTGATTTTTGTGCCTCAGCATTCCCAGAGGCTGGGACTACAGGCACGTGCTACCATGCTTGGCTAAGTTTTGTATTTTTGGTAGATGGGATTTCACCATGTTGGCCAGGCCGGTCTCAAACCCCTGACTTCAGGTGGTCTGCCCACCTGGGCCTCCCAAAGTGCTGCAATTACAGGAATGAGCCACCGCACCAAGTCTTTTCTGTTTTAAAGGAGCATCATTATGTATAGTATCCATATTTTTGTTTATTGTTTTAGAACAATGCTTCACAAAAGCAGATATATCTATTGAAAGCAATGCCACTCTGTACAAACCTGTTGCTCAGTAATATTTAGCTTAGAGTTGTATTTACAAAGAACACTGGTCTTTGTTATAGCAGCTATTCTGGCCCTGTTTAGCTGTGTGGTTTAGCTGTAGACTCCTGTTTAAAAGAATGTTCCCGTCCAATTTTTTTGAGCAGTGCCATACCATCCAGAGGATGATGGCAAGCAACAAATCATTTCTGCTAGAATTCCTGCTCTTCTTTGTGTTAGAGGGTTGATACTTTGAGACTATAGTAATAGTATTAACAATAATTAAAATTTAAATATAGACAGTAATACACACTAACAGTTATTGAGTTCTTACTCTGTGCCAACCCTTTTCTGAGTGCTTTAAATATATGAACTTATATAATCCTCAAAAAAACTATTGCTGTTATCTACATTACACTGTTGAGGAGCTTAAGAAACAGAGAGGAGATTAACTTGCTGGCCAGTAAGTACCAGAGTTGGGATTTGAAACTAGGCAGTGTGACTCCGGGAAGTCTGACATCTTATCAGAAGTCAGAGACATGGTGAAGATGCTTTTTGGGTAAGAGCAGTGTCTGAATTGCAGGGGCCCTGAGAATTCATCTAGTACAATGCCCTCCTTTAACCGATGGGAAAACTAAGGCCCTGAGAAGTTATTTAAATGCTAAAATTTCCCACCTCTCTAATGGACTGGGCTGTGATGAGAATGGCATTGTTTCCATTTTATTGCACTTTGATTTCTAATTGTGTGAAGGGCTAAGTAGGAACATAGGGTGAAAGATAGTAATGGAAAGAATTTCTCTTTTTGCTCTTAATAAATATTTTATTTAATCCCTACCTGACCTTTAGGTGGATATAATTATATACTGTTTTTTTGTTTTGTTTTGTTTTGTTTTTGAGGAGGAGATAGTAAATGGTAGAACCTTTCTTTAGGCCCAGGATTCTCTAATCCCAAAGTCCATGACCTTTCACTTTATACATCTGGGTTTGTTTATATGACACCAGTCCTACCCCTGAGTCTTCCTGAGGGGAAAGAAGCTGCAGGGACCAAACCTTCCCTTAGAAATTTTATTGCTGAAAGGAATCTTAGAGATTATTTTTCTAATGCTCACTTTTTATAAATGCTGAGGGAGGAGATGTGTTGTCAAAGGATAATTAGGGAACAGGTAGGGTGAGAGACATCTTTCGCCTCTTGCTGCTGCATTTCTGGTGCAGGTGAAGGAGGAGAGTGCTCTGCCTGTGGCTGCTGCCCTCTGACTATCAGGCGTGCTGGAGGCAGAGCTGTTATAAATAGGCTCATTCTCACTGTCCGTGATTATCTCTTTGGCATCTTACTTTTTTTCCTGATGGAGAGTATAATCTGTGGAGGGAAACTGGATACTTTGCTATATTTGGTACTATGAATATATGGACAAATGTTATGAAACCATTATCAATAAACAGCCTTCAAAAAAAAAAAAAAACCCACAAAACACCACGAAGTTGCTGTCTAAAAACATGTATATGTTTTCTCCTAAAGGGAAGATAAAAAACCTTAACATAAATGGTATGCAGTCAATATGACTGATTTTTATGTTTTAATTCTGTTTAAATTCTCAAATTCTCAGATCCCCATTGTAAATTCCATACCTTTCTATTATCCATATTCTTTCCTAGCTTAAATACAAGTTTCTGTGTACCTAGGATGGAGTGATCACCTGAAAACTTGGGCCAAGAGGAGGAGGGGAAGCAAGGACTCTTCTATGGCTTCTTGACCTTCCCAAACTTTGGTATTCTCATGGATCATGTTAAAATGGGTCACACATAAGGATTAATTAAAATAACTTATGAAAGGACTTTAAAGTGTTAAACAAATGTAAGCTATCCTTATCATCACATTCATTGTGCCCATAATCATGATCATTACCGTTTGTTGCCTCTTGGTCCAAGTTGTCTGTGTGACATATTTCATGCACTGTAGAGTTTTATATTGTTGAAATGGGGTGGTGCATTTAGAAAGCTGAGGAGAAAGACTGCACATGTGAACATGTGTTCATCACATAGTCAAGAGTCACAACTCCAAACAGGGTGGCTGGAGTGAAAGCTTATTACGGGATTCAGGGGGTGAGATAGACTGTTAGAGGGGTATATAAAGACAGGCCATAGAGGATTTTGTGCTATGCCAGAGAAGTTTGGGCTTGATTCTCTATAGATGGTGAGGAGCTATTAGAGGGAGGTGGCAGTATCAGATGCTGGTAGAGCATGTTTGGGTCAGTAAGGTGCTATTGGGGACTTAAAACAAAATATAGGGAGACCAGTTACATGATGAGGAGAGTCTTTGCTGAATTAATGAAGGAGAAATGGATGCCTTCCCCAGTCCTTCTCACACCCCACATCTTCCACACCATCCTTCCCCCTGGGCTCAGCACATTTCATATTTGGGTGTAACATATCTTCCAGGACTTTGCCTAGGCATTTTCTCAGACGCAAATCTTTTACCTGGAGGCTGGTTCATTTTTCCTACTGGTTGCTACAGGATGATCCTCTTTCTGCCTTAGTATTCACCGATCTTATAGGAATGTCATTGTATTAATTACTCTAGGAATTATGCTTTGCATGGATTTTGAAGGCTTTTGTGCAATGTGTCCTCCTGGGTTAGTGGTCAATATAGATATCTTTGGTGGCTGTATTTCTCCTCAGCTTGGGAAATAAAATGCTAGTGTCTTCTTTGGCACTGTTAGAAATTACAGCCCATTTTGGTCAGGTGGGAATATTGACTCCCATGGATGGATGGATGTCCTTTTTGTTCTCAGATGAATATTGAAGCTCTTCGGGAGAATCTTTATTTTCAGTCCAAAGAGAACCTTTCTATGACACTGGAAGTCATCTTGGAGCGTACAGAGGACTTTACTGATTCTGCCTACACCAGCCATGAGCACAGGGAACGCATCTTGGAACTGTCAACTCAGGCGAGAATGGAACTGCAGCAGTTAGTTTCTGTGTGGATTCAAGCTGTAAGAACTTTTTTAAAAATCAAAGTAAATCTTATATAATGGCTTTCCCATAAAGTTTTGCAAGATATGGAAGCTAACATAATCATCAGGAGTATGAATTTGGTCCAGAATGGGACAGGATGTCTCATCCCTTTTCTCCCTCCTAGTTGGCCAAAATATCCTTCTCCTCTAGCACTCACAGTACTTGACATTATTTCTAGGCCTGCTGATTCTCATTCTAGCCAGTCTGGATCTATGCCTCTGCCACTATCACTAGTTCACTCTGTTGTCCCCACTCTTCCACCAAACTCATGTCTAGAAAATTCCTCCCCAAAATGCTTCTTCAGAGAGAAGAACAGAGGAGTAGACCCCCACCTAGAGGTTCTTGGGACCTGAGTCTGACTGCTGGAGCCATTCACATGTACATAATTCTTACCTCGGAAGACAGCTGATTTACAGACACAATGCTTTAGAAAACTTATTGGGGTATAGATATAATGAAAACAAGGGTAAATCCAGCTGGCAGGTAAAAGATTTTTCATCCTTGCACAAATTCCTGGTCTAAAATTGGTGGACGGCTGCTCTATGAGCTTTAAATGGGCTGCTGGTGTGCTTCAAACAGAGGAGGTTATTTGGGCAAGAATGGCCAAGACTGATAGAAGAGGGACAGCATAGGAAGTGTGTACACAATCTCTTACAGCAGGTGGATTGCAAAATGGAGAGACAGAGCACTGGGACATGTCTCTAGCATTATTTATTTTTTAGGCCCAGGCTATGTCAAAAAAGTATTTAACATGGTGTACAATATGCAGCAGCGATAGTACAAATCTAGAAGTCATGTCTTTAGCAGTAAAGACGATGGAGGAGGGTGGATATGGCTGAGACTGAAAAAAGAAGCAGCAGTTGATTTCCTTGTAAATAGATTAATTTATGAATGAAAATAGATGTGAATCACAGATTTGTCAGATATTTTCTTGGCATCACAATAGTGCACATGTTCATATTAACAGGGAATCTTGCCCTAGAGTGGTGTGAGAGACTTGAGCAACATTTTGTGTTTAGTTTGGATTATCTGTGTGATACACAATCTGAAGTGTAGATTGCTTCAGTGTTAAATTTTATGTCCAACACTCACTATAAAGAGTTGTTTGTGATAAAGTACTCTATGCTGGGAATATGATTCTATCAATACTCAAATTTGCAATTAGCGAATGTCAGAAATTTAGCAAATTTACCCTGTGCATATTCACAAGCACTCAAATCTCTGATCCTACATACTAGATGAATTTTTCATTCATTCATTTTTTTCAGCAGTTGTTACTGGTGCCTTTTATATGCCAAGCACCAGAAATCTAAAGATGAATAAGATAAAATCTTTGTCTGCAAGAATTTTACAATGTAGAAACCTGTGGGAAGGGGTGAGACAAGTACAAACAACTTTGTAAATATCTTAAGAGAAGGTGTAGACTATGCATTGAGAGGGTTTGAAGGACAAATTTATATTTAGGGAGAGGACTCAAGGAGGCTTCATGAAGTATTGATATTTAATTTTTATTTACTCATGCAAAGAATTGAATATCTATTACCTACCATTTCCTATGCCAGGTACTGTGGATTTAGTGGTGGGCAACATAGATGTGAACTCAGCTTTCATGGCCTAGTGGGGAAGACAGATGTTAAAGAAACAAAAAATAAAAAATTCCCAGATGGTTTGGACTGAAATAAATAAATAAATATGTAATTGCAAGCTGGGATGATTACTGAGAGAAAAGATTAGAGTAAGAAGAGGATCTGATTTAGATTGAGTGATCTGAAAAAGCCTTTCTAAGAAAAAGACATTTATGTAAGATCTTAAAGACAAGTAGGATTTTAATTTTTGTCTAGGTTAGGAGTGAAAGCATGGACATTCTAGGCCGAAAATAAAAGATTAATTTTAGGCTTGATGAATGTATTAAGGAAAATTAAATAGAAAATTAGATTTTAAACGTTCACCTTTCAATACAATCCATAGGTTCACAGGAAAAAAAAACAACAACAGTTCACCTATTTATAATTAACATTGAAGAATATAACTAAACTGAAACTTTATTTTCCACTGTAGCTTTAAACAGGAAAATTTTAAAAATCTGCTTTTATAGTTCACAGAATAATATTAAAATTTATTACAATTTATAGTTCAAGTAAAATTGGAATTGACAGATTAAAGAGATGCGGTAACATTACATATATACTTTTTAAAATTTTTTAGCAAAGCAAGAAAACAAAAAGCATCGCTGAAGAACTGGAACTCAGTATACTGAAAATCAGTCATAGTCTTAATGAACTTAAGAAAGAGGTAAGTAGAGCTTGAAATTTAGCCTCTTCTAATTCTTTGCTAATTTTCATGTTGTATGGATGTATGAAATGCATTAGTATTAGTATGTCTCTGTGCCTAGAAAATGATTTTAAAAGTTTAAAAGTTTTCTTTAAGGCCAGGCATGGTGGCTCATGCCTGTGATTCCAGCACTGTGGGGAGGCCAAGGCAGGAGGATCACTTGAGCCTAGGAGTTCAAGATTAGCCTGGGCAACATGGCGAAACCCCATCTCTACAAAAAATACAAAAGATTAGCCAGGTGTGGTGGTTCGTGCCTGTAGTCCCAGCTGCTTGGGAGGCTGAGGTGGGACAATCACCTGAGACCCAGGGCTCCAGGCTGCAGTGAGCCATGATCGAGCTATTGCACTTTAGCCTGGGTGCCAGAGCGAGACCCTATCTCAAAAAATGTTTTCCTTTGACATAGTTATTTTGAAACCATGATTTTATTAATGCCATCATTCTCAAAGCTTGTGCATGAATTTTCATAGCTTTTTTCAT
The DNA here is from genome assembly GCF_009761245.1 of Sapajus apella. Lineage (NCBI taxonomy): Eukaryota > Metazoa > Chordata > Mammalia > Primates > Cebidae > Sapajus > Sapajus apella. The sequence continues at coordinate 15,162,123 of NW_022436986.1, read as the reverse complement.
AATAACAAAAAACTGGGAACAACCTAGAATTCTGTCAACGGAGGAATTGATAAATGAATTTTGGAATAATTCTACCAAATACTATTCAGCAGTAAAAGGGAACAGTATTGATAGATGCAACAATATAGATGAATCGCTAAGATATTATACTGAGCAAAAGAAGCCAGGCACAAAAGATTATATGTACAAAATTCCATTTAGAAAAAAACAATTCTAGAAATGGCAAAACTAATTTATAATGACAGAAATCAGATCAGTGTCTATCTTGGGTCAGAAGTTGGGATATATTTACTGCAAAAGGGTATGAGAGGACTTTTTGGCACAATGGAAATGTTCAAAATTAATTGTGGTTACATAGCTGTATATGTTCATCAAAACTCACTGAACTGTACCTTAAAATTGGTACGTTTTGTTATATATCAATTCTATCTCACTAAAGTAAATTTAAAAAAAAATTCCTTTGGTTGGGAGGGTTTCCCTGTTCTCTGAATAAAAAATTGGTCATCTCATGACTTACTTGGCTACTCTCAGGTCATTGAAAGTCCTATGGTCTCCTTAAGTCAGGTGTTCACAAACTGCAACTGGACTGTTTTTGTCAGTAGAGTATATGGGGACACAATGCTGCCCATTTGTGGACCTGCTGTCTACTGTTTTCTCACTACAACAGCAGAGTTGGGTAGTCGCAATAGGACCTAAAATATTTATCCTCTGGCCCATTACAGAAAAAATTAGCCAGTTCCTGCTTTAAGTCACAAAACATGATCTCAGTTGAAAAATTAGAATGTTCCCTCTAATACATTAATCAGTATTTAAATCTTCATTCAGTTGTAGAACTTCTCCCCTGTTCCCTGTTTCCCCAGCTCCAACTAGATAGAGCTTTTGGGGAGATGTGGTTTATTCTCCCTTTTTCACTTTCCTCACCCTCCATTACATAGCTGTTGTTGATTTTTGTCAGGTTTTGGCACAGAGAGAGAAGGGAGAAAGTTGAGAAGCAGAATGTTTTTAGTGACCAGTGCCCTTATTAAATGGCTTTGGGCTTGGTAGACATTTACAGTGGATTCTCACTCTCATGGATACGTTAGTATGTTCTTCAGAGGCTTTCTTGTTGCCCGCTTGCCCCTGAACCCCTCTATCCTGTTGCTCCCTCCACTTTGTGGCATACCTGGAGGAGAAAGTCACAGTGGGCGCCCAGCAGCTCTCCAGACAGACCCTCCTCACACAGACCTCTCCTCTCCCTTAGCTCTGCTTTCTTGATTCTTTATTGATTGACTGATTGATTGATTGATTGATTGACATAGAATCTCACTCTGTTGCCCAGACTGGAGTGCAGTGGTGCAATCTTGGCCCACTGCCACCTTCACCTCCTGGGTTCAAGTGATTCTCCTGCCTCAACCTCCTGAGTAGCTGGGATTACAGGCACATGACACATGCCTGGCTAATTTTTATATTTTTAGTAGAGATGGAGTTTCATCATGTTGGCCAGGCTTATCTCAAATTCCTGACCTCAAGCAATTTGCCTCCCTTGGCCTCCCAAATTGAGCCACTGCACCTGGCCTTAATTCTTCTATGTTCTTGAAGATGGTCAAGACTAAAGACAATGAAATTAGAAGTTTTATACAGTTTTTCTTATTTTTGAGACAGGGTCTCCCTTTCTTGCCCAGACAATGGTACGAACATGACTCACTGCAGCCCTGACCTTCTGGGCTCAAGTGATCCTCCTGCCTCATCCTCCCATGCAGCAGGGACCACAGGTGCACGCCACCATGCCTGGCTAATGTTTTAATTTTTGGTAGAGACAGGGTCTCACTATGTTGCTCAGGCTGGTCTTGAACTCCTGGGTTCAAGCAGTGTTTCCACCTTGGCCTTCCAAAGTGCTGGGATTACAGGCATCAGCCACCATGCCTGGTTGAAATTGGTTTTTGGATGTTTCTTATATAAATTATATACATGGTGTTCTGTTTCCCATCTTACTTGGTGCTGATATGTTTGTTGAAATCTCCATTTAAACATCTTATTAAACATAGACATGGTTTTCTATGTTTTACAAAAAGTCTGCCACCCTTGACACAAGGAAAAAACAAAACAAAAAGAAAAAAGCCTACGCATTTCATTCCAGCCTATTCAGTTTTAACTAAAGTATTGTTAAAATCCTGACTATCAATAGAACATGCTGTACTGGTGATAGGCTGGCTTTCCACAGGCTTCGTTTTCGTTACCTCTTAAATGGATATAACCACATCAACCTCATAAAATTCTTGTAAGGATTAAGGGAGGTAATGTGTATAAGGCTGCTGTCAGGTTGTTGCATAGAGCAGTAACTTTGCATTTGTCCCGCCTCCCTCTCTTACACGTAAGCATTACATGACCTTGGCAAGACACAGTCCCTCTGGAGCCATTTCATAGTCTGTAAAATAAATGACTGGCATTAGATATTCTCTAAGGTCCTGCTAGTGAAACAAAATCTTTTTAAGTTCTTATGTGGCATTTAGTTTCCTAAGGAAAGGAATTTTAATTTCTTTGTTTCTTACTGTAATTATTCTCACTTAGTTGCATGAATGCAGAGACTGTCATATTGTTAATTTTGGAGACAATCCTCTAATTTGAATAGAGATTGGATTACTTCCAGGAAAAAAGAAATTAATTCATTCAAAAAGATCTAATTCAAAGTCAGATTTTTCTGAGAACAATGTTATTAAAAATGATCTATTTCTGGACAACCCCAAAATAACCTGTGACATCATTAAAAAAAAAAGGCAAGAGAAGAAGAAAAGATTTTGGAGTTAATAGTGTCCAAACATATCCAGTAAGAGTGAGCCATGCATTCCACCCAACGTCGGTAAAACCATGGGGTTTTTGTTACGCTTTAATCTGTTATTTCTCCTTGGACCCAATTTGTTCACAGAGTTAGAGAGTAAAGATCTGGATGGCAACTATAGACAGATTCTAAACCTCCCTGAGGGCAGGGATTGTCTCCTACTTGTCATGTATGCCCAGCCTCTAGTATAGTGCTACAGTGCTTGCCATGATATAAGTATTTAATAAATTTTATAGAATACCTAATTGACTGAATCTCACATTGGTACTTTTTAAAAAATATGCCAAAAAGCTTATTAATGATCATGACTTGCCAGTTTTCTTCTTAGTACTCTAAATATTGGACTCTCTGTTTTTTTTTTTTGAGATGGAGCCTCACTTCTGTTGCCTAGGCTAGAGTGTAGTGGCACGATCTTGGCTCACTGCAATCTTCACCTTCCTGGGTTTAAGCAATTCTCCTGCTTCAGCCTCCTGAGTAGTTGAGATTATAGGCGCCTGCCACCATACCTGGCTAGTTTTTTTTTTGTTTGTTTGTTTGTTTTGTATTTTTAGTAGAGATGGTGTTTCACCATGTTGGCCAGGCTGGTCTCAAACTCCTGACCTCGTGATCCGCCCACCTCGGCCTCCCAAAGTGTTGGGATTATAGACATGAGCCACTGCACCCCCGGCCTAAATATTGCACTCTCAATACTGTTTCATTCCTCACCAATTTTAAGATTAGCAGAAGCATTTTTCACATAAGGGAGAAGTTACATGGGAAAGAGCTGGTTGATAATAGAATAAAAAAGAGACCAGGCTACTTAGCTGAATAACCAGCTCATCTTCTAGAAACGGCATTACCACTAGCACCAGGGATGAATTAGATATCACTCTTGCCCTTGAAAGAAACTGTAAGCTCACCAGTGCTGCACAACTCCTACTGTTATATAGGGAACTTTACACCCTCCCCTCAGTGGAACCCACGGAACTGCTTTGTGGCTTCTCTTTATTAATGTGCTGATGTGGTCCTTGGTCACAAAATGTTATAGTTTGTTTTTCTTCCTTCATCACCCTTCTCCTGTACCCCGTGCCCGTCCCCCCCACATCTGCAGCTTCATAGTACAGCGACACAGCTGGCAGCAGATCTATTAAAATACCATGCTGATCATGTGGTTCTAAAAGCATTAAAACTTACTGGAGTAGAAGGAAATTTAGAAGCTTTGGCTGTATATGCCTGTAAACTCTCTGAACAGAAAGAGCAGCTTGTTGAGGTGAGTAATAAATTTGATTGCTAAAGAAATTGTAGTTTAATAATAGCTTTATTAAACTGTGTGGGAATGTTAACACAAATATAGTTTTGGGTTATTTTATCTGAGCATTTTCTCTCTCCTTTGGAATCTTAAAAGCATAGCATGTATCTGTTCTGTTTCTGCAACTGTCTGGCCTCTAAAACAAAACAAAAAATGCTAAGACCCACAAATGAGCTTCTTAATCTTCTTTTCCTTATCCTCTCAGAGAAGTTAGACCTTGGAGTAGAGCCATGGAGGTATGTCATCATATGACCTTGTTTCTTTTTGAATTTGTCAGGGTCTCAGCAGGGAGGAGATGGCACGCTCAAATTAGGGTAATTTGAAGACAGTTTAATAAAGGAGCTATTTACAATAGCATAGACAGGGTGTGGGGGAAACCATACGTGGGAGAGCAGTAATTGGGGCGAGTGGTAGCAAGGCTGGTACCACCCCCAGGCCCACATTAACAGGGAATGTGGAATGTGGCAGCCTTTAAGAGAACTGCCTTGATAGGTTTGTGATTTTAGGACTAGGCCTAGAGACAGCCCCAGGTGGCCCTCCCAGGAAGAGCGTGGGAATCAAGGCCTATTCTCTCCTCAGTCCTGCTCATCTGTGGATGGGGCTTCCCATTGGCCAAACATAGGTCAGTATCCCACAGCAAAAGGCAGATGTGAGAAGGGAGGAGAGTGCTTAAGGAGAGACAACGAGAAGACATTTGGCACACGATTTCAAATCTCAGTTGTGAGTTACTGCTGCTTCATGTGCCACTTGTGTTATAATTCCAGTTAGGCTTATTAATTGATATTCTGAGCCTTCTGCCTGTTGAAAATGTCAGACATCTACTAGAAAGAAAACCAAACTGTATTAGTCTGTTCTCACGCTGCTGATAAAGACATACTCAAGACTGGGTAATTTATAAAGAAAAAGAGGTTTAATGAACTCACAGTGCCACATGGCAGAGGAGGCTCATAACCATGGCACAAGGCAAAGGAGGACAAAGGTACATCTTACATGGCAACAGTCATGAGAGCTTGTGCTGGGGAACTCCCATTTATAAAACCATCAGATTCCATGAGACTTATTCACTATCACGAGAACAGTATGGAGGAACCTACCCCCATGATTCAGTTGCTTCCACCTGATCCTGCCCTTGACACATGGGGATTATTACCAATTCAAGGTGAGATTTGCGTGGGGACACAGACAAACCATATCACCAACCAAACAAAAAACTGAACCCATGTATAGCTTATTTGTATGAGATATGTGCTAGCCAACATGTATATAAATGCACAGTTATGAACCATCTAGCTATATTTACATGATCTTATATATCCTGCTCACCAAAAAGACTAATGGTTAGAAGGAGCCTTTAGACTAATTGAACTGGCCTCTTCTCCTTTACTTGTTCACGTAGGAGCCTTAAAGCTTCTGGGGGAACATTCTTAAAATGACTGTAGATATTGTTTATTCATTTAATAAGTTTGATGCTGCTATTTTTATAAACCAAATATTATAATTGTAGGGAAATTGGTTATTTTAGGAATCCTGCAGCAAATCTTTTTAACATTGAAAAAAATGTTTTCTGATTTTCTGTTTTAAGTGTCAAGATTTTCAATAATTTCCTCTGATATAGGCTGTCTCATTTTTTTTTTTTTTTTTTTTTTTTTTTTTTTTTTTTTTTTTTTTTTTTGAGACGGAGTTTCGCTCTTGCTACCCAGGCTGGAGTGCAATGGCGCGATCTCGGCTCACTGCAACCTCCGTCTCCTGGGTTCAGGCAATTCTCCTGCCTCAGCCTCCTGAGTCGCTGGGATTACAGGCACACGCCACCATGCCCAGCTAATTTTTTGTATTTTTAGTAGAGATGGGGTTTCACCATGTTGACCAGGATGGTCTTGATCTCTTGACCTCGGCTCTCTCCTTATTATACCAGTGTGCCTAATCCAATGTTAGCTCCCTTGGAAGGCAGTGTTGATAGAACATGTAGCTTGGAGTAACTCTGACATAGTTAAGGTGTGAGACCTTGGGCAGGTTACTTCTCTGAGCCAGCTTTCTTTATATATAAAATATGTGGGCACTACTATGTCCTTCCAAAGTTTCCTTCTGTTTCTAACATTCTGTAACCTTGCCATGATTGGATAGGAAGTAGAAACAATGTTATACCTTTATTTGTATCTGCTTTGTTCCCAGAGAATCTGTTGGTGACCAATATAATATTATAACAGTCTTCTCAGTAATGTTTAAATTTATTCTAATAGGTTTGAAGAAATTTTATTTGTAAATTTTTCTTTTTAATTATAAAATGATACTATGTATTGAGGAGGATGGGGATGTGAAAGTTGAACCGTGGACATGTTTTCTCGTAGACCTGTCGATTGTTACGACACGTATCTGGGACAGAACCTCTGGAAATAACCTGTATACACGCAGAGGAGACATTTCAGGTGACCGGCCAACAGGTATGATAACAGCAGATTGTTCCTTCTGTATTGTGTCTTATTATAACAAGTAGTGTGGATGGAAGGTATAAATGGTTCTTCATAACTAGAGGCCAAATCTATGTAGAGAAAGAAAGATAATGGAATTTCTGTTGGTAGTGTGCTGGAACATGGCTAACCTTCCATTGGAGCTGGTCATCTGCCAGATTGGAGACTGGCTCATTTAATGAATACTCTAGTTTATAACTATTTTAAAGGAAGCTGTTTACAATGCACTTGTTATAACATGATCGGAGATTAAGTTATCATGACATAACAAGCCATTCGTTATGTAATATTCACATTTCAACCTAATATTCAAATACTCACTTTTCATGCTAATAATTAGGACATGGGATGAAACACAAACAAAACAATGTTATGACATTACTTATAAGATTCAGTTGGGACCAGGCATGTGGCTAACACCTGTAACCCAGCACTTCGCGAAGCTGAGGTAGAGGATCACTTGAGTGCAGGAGTTTGAGACTAGCCTGGGCAACATAGCAAGACTCTGTCTCTACAAAAAATAGAAACAAACACACAAAAATTAGCCAGATGTAGTGGTGCATACCTGTAGTCCTAGCTACTAAGAAGGCTGAGGCAGGGGGATAGCTTGAATCCAGTTTGAGGCTGTAGTGAGCTATGATTGTGTCACTCTCTGTCATCAGCCTGGGTGACAGAGCAAGACTCCATATCTGGGGGAAAAAAAGATCCAACCAGAAGCAAAATAACCATCTTAAATTAGGCAAACATTATAGTGTTAAATAATAATTATGATAACCAAGATTAGCAACCACTGAAAAAATGTTCCATTCAATGTTAAATTAAAAAAGTATGATACAGATTTATATGTATACTATAATTTCATATGCATAGAGAATGTATATACATATCAAAATACCTATACGACAATATCCTTGTTTGGCCAGGATTTTTTTCTGGATTTTCTATAGTAGAGGTATTTATTAGCCTTTATAATTTTCAAGAGCCTTTTTAAAACTGGTTATCTCATTTAATATTGTTTCTGTCAAATTAATCTAAGGAAAGTAGTTAAAGACAGAGCCTCTTTTTTTTTTTTTTTTTTTTTTTTTGAGAAGGAGTCTCGCTTTGTCACCCAGACTGGAGCGCAATGGCACAGTCTCGGGGCTCACTGCAACCTCTGCCTCCTGGATTCAAGCAGTTGTCTTGCCTCAGCCTCCTGAGTAGCTGGGATTACAGGTGTGCACCTCTACACCTGGCTAATTTTTGTATTTTTAGTAGACACAGGTTTTTACGATATTGGTCAGGCTGGTCTCAAACTCCTATCTCCTGATCCACCTGTCTCGGCCTCCCAGAGTGCTGGGATTACAGGTGTGAGCCACCATGCCTGGCCGCTTCCTTCTTTTTTAGAGTCTAAGCTCAAAAATAAAGTTTTCCAGTTGTTCTTTTATTTATATTTTTAAATATTATTTATTTATACTTTAATTTATATTTTATTTATATTTACTTATTACTGTCAGCCAAAATGATTCCTCCTAATTTGCAATATTGGACAGTAGAGGTTGAGTCCCTGGATCTTTGATTTATAGTTGAGAACAGTGCGAGCGACCTAAACTGAGTAATGGCATGTGCCCTCTAGGAGAATCATGTTGGATGTTGCAGAGATGATCATATGCTCTCCCATAGAGAACAATGTCAGAGGCTTATAAAGCAGGAACTATATAAATGAACCTCCACAATGATCAGCTGCCAAACACTTTATTACAACCAGGGGAATCCCTGTTTACTGGGAGAAACTATGACTTCGGTATTTGCATGGGAACCACTCTTCTTGCTTTGGCTGCAAATTTATTTCAATAGAACTGGAGGGCTTGACTCTCCTGCCATATGCAATCAGTTCTTGCTCCTATCCTCAGGCCCTGCCTGCCATCTGGTTGCACTTTTTGGTTTATTGTTTCTATTGCAGCAGTGATATTAGGAATATATATTTTCTTCCCCAGGTTAGTGGCAAATAATGTTGTTCATAACTTGTATAACTTGAGAAGCTTTTTCTGTTTTCAGAGCCTCAGCTTCCACTCCTAGTCTCTGCCATCTGCCTCACAAAAGGATAATTTAAGGACATTGAGCATGCCTCTGGGATAATTTATTTCTGGATATCTCTGCTTTAGCAATGTTATTTTTGTATTTCCTTTAAAATGTTAGACATACTGAGGGAACAATTGAACAGTTTGTACACTGTACAAAGAAAGGCTCCTGGTTGAGAGGAGAGCAATGCCAAAATCTAGCCTATAGTCCATGGCAAGTTATGTGCCTACTTTCCTTGAAGAAGGGGAGCCTTGTTCTTATAATACTGCCATCTGCTTGGCAAGTACTCTGCCTATGGGACTGTGCCCACCATAGAGGGAGGAGTACCTAGTTGTAATTCATTCAAAGGTACCAACTACAAATATATATATATCTAACATGACCCTGATCATATTAATCTTCTATAAGTTCTCCAATGACTTTCTTACTCAGAAGAAAATCCAGTCCTTACCATCTATGCTTCTCTGTTACATGACCACTGGCCACCTTCCTGTTGCTCATGTGAGTTGTTCCCCTGGCTTACTTGCTATTCCTTGAACACTCCAGAAATGTTTCTTCCTCATCCCAATTGACTTTCCCTCCATTTCCCTGTAGCTCCCTCACCTTTTCAGTGACCCTTGAACTTAAAATACTGTGACCACCTCATTCCCTCCATCATTCTCACCGTTAATTTTGATACATATTGTTTATTCCCTTCTAAAATATCTTATAATTTGTCTCTCTCTCCACTGCTCATTATAATGTGAGTCCCATGAAGCCAGGGACATTTGTCTGTTTCATTCACAGCTGTTTCCCCAGCACCTGGAACGTGGGCACAGTGCCTACTAGTACGTAGTAGGTGATTAAATAGTCATGTTAGTTGTATACATACATGTGTGTGAATAATCCTATATAATCAACTCCATGGAACAGCAATATCCCTTGTTAGTAATGGGCATCTCTATCACATTATCCTATTAATTTCCTTCATAGCACTTACCATAATTTATAATATTTTAATTATATGCTTGTTTATTGTTTCAAATCCCCACTAGAATATAAGCTTCATAATAGAGGGCTTTTATCTTCTTTTTTTATCACCTTATCCCCAGCACCTAGCCTGATTTTTTTCACATAGTGGATTCTCTAAAATACTACTTACTGGGTGAATGTTTTATATAATATCCCCAGTCTGTGAAATAAGACGGTAGACAGAATCGAAGGTGAAAGTGGTAGAAGGGAAAGGATGTGCTATAAACATATCAAGACTGAACTCCAAATCCCTAGTCCTGGACCTTTTTGTGTGTGCCTTTTATTTAATGGGCCATCAGGAAATTTCAGCAGGTTTGGTTTGGTCGATGGCTTCTATTTTGAGGTAGGAGTTGAAGTGTAATTTCTATTGAATGTCAGGTCAGGAGGTGTATGAATTTTCTGCCTATATTACAATTAGCATCTATCAAGTCTTTTGTGTTAGAGAGTGATGATTATATGAAAGATAAAATGTTAGGCCGGGCGTGGTGGCTCATGCCTGTAATCCTAGCACTTTGGGAGGCCGAGGTGGGTGGATCACCTGAGGTCAGGAGTTCAAGACCTGGCCATCATGGAGAAACCCCATCTTTAAAAAATAAAAAAAGAAAGATAAGATGTTAGTCGATTCATTCATTCATTCATGTAGTAGCCTAACACTAAATAAAACCACAAATGCCACAATTTCAGTGGCTTAATATAATAGCAGTTTATTTCTGACCTGTATTAAGTCCTGATTAATGGTATGCCTTTCTCCCTCTTGGCAATCCAGGCGCCTTTCATTTTGTGCCTTGCCAACCCTTAGTACCTCAGAGTCCCTACTGGGTTCTGTACATTGAACCATGAGGTGTGGAAGGGAGAGAGTGCTAAGGAGCACGTGGGAGGTTTGGATGAGTTAGGATGGAAGTGGTGACCCATATTCAGGTGGGCAGAACTCAGTCTCGTGGCCATACATCTCCACCAGGGAGGCTGGGAAATGTAATCTTGCTGTGTATCTGGAGGGAAGACAAACAGATTTTGATGAAAACGTAACAGTCTCTACAACAATTCATTTATTTATTCAACACATTTATTCAGCCCATATGGTGTTACGTGTAAGTACCAGGATGATTTCTGCCCACTTTGGAAGTATTTTATGAGAGGCAGCGTGATGTGATGGAAAGAGCCTGGACTTGGATCAGGTAGATCTGAGTTTAAGTATCAACTGTATATACTAGTTATAGGATCTAGCACAAGTTACTGGTATCTCTGAACTTCAGCTTTTTTTAGCTGAAAATGGGAATAATGCTTATTTGGGAAAAGTAGTATTTTATTTACGTATTTTGAGGGATATTTACATATTAATGTATCTCAAGCACCAAACACAGTATCTCAAGCATTTATCTACCAAGTACTCATCGGTATGAATATATGTTACTTGTTATTATCAATGCCATTCCTTCTGCTATCACTGCTTCTACCACCATGGCTATTACTGCTACTTTGCTGCTCTGTATACAGTACACACTTTGTGGTCTGAGTATAACTCTTTGAATTATTCTATGGGAACAACTTTGTTCAGAGTTTTCCTTGAATGAAGAGAATTGCTCCCTGAATGCAGGTTTGTATATAATAATGCATACTATTTATCTGCAGGTCAGATTATAAGAAACAGCAAATTTTGTTCTACTGTGTATCTTCATATTGCTCAACATGGAGCTTGTGTGTAGAAATTACTTCATAGTTGTTTTTTGCGTTGAATTAACAGCAGACTTACTTACCTTTGGTCTCTAGAGTGATTCTGAGGCCAAGATTTTGAAATTCACACAGGTGTATGTTGTATTTCTTTAGATTATTTCTGCTGCTGAAACATTGACATTGCACCCATCTAGTAAAATTGCTAAAGAAAACCTCGATGTATTTTGTGAAGCTTGGGAATCCCAAATTAGTGACATGTCAACACTGCTAAGAGAAATCAATGATGTGTTTGAAGGAAGAAGAGGTGAGAAACTGTCCACATAATGAAATATGTTATTTTAGTGTAACTCTGTTAGTTTTTTAATGCCAAACCTCAACTGCAAATGAATTATCTTGTTGTAACCCAGTTGGGTTGTTTTCATAGTAAAATATCTTTCACAAAAAAATTACAAAAATATTATTTTATCCTTTATTTTAGTATCTAAGCAGTAAAGTTAGTTGTACAACAGTGTAGTAGGCCGGGCGTGGTGGCTCACACCTGTAATCCCAGCACTTTGGGAGGCCGAGGTGGGTAGATCATTTGAAGTCAGGAGTTCAAGACCAGCCTGGCCAACATGGTGAAACCCCATCTCTACTAAAAATATAAAAATTAGCTGAGTGTAGTGGTACACGGCTGTAATCCCAGCTGCTACGGCTGAGGCACAGAATTGCTTGAACCCGGAAGGCGGAGGTTGCAGTGAGCCAGAATAACGCCACTGCACTCCAGTCTGGGCAACAGAAAAAGACTCTGTCTCCAAAAAACAAAACAAAACAAAACGGTGTCGTAGATCTCTGAATTAATATTAACATTCTAGTTTTCCTATTGAAATTGTTATTTTTTATTTCTTCTAAGTTGTTTTTTTGTTGTAATATAACTTTTCTATGATGCAATAATTCTCTGTTTTTAATTCTACTAACTTCATAATGAAATGAATGTAGTTATTTGATTTTTGAATTGCTTTCCTTCCACTTGGATGGAATCTCTTTCCTTGATGACTACATAATCTTGGAATATTGCCTGTGGTGGGTAAGTTCACTGGTATTTCTACAACATGTAGAATAGCACCATACAGTGTATAGGAAGGCATCATTTTTATTCTTTATTTTAATACCAGCTGGAAGTTTTGTTCATTTCCCATTGTACTGTGTGTCCTGTTACTTATGTTTACATGTTTATATGTTTTCTCTAAATGGCTTCTGTAGTGTCAAAGCTTGCTTATTTTTTTTAAAATAAAATGTCATTTAAAGTTATTACATCAAATTACATATTTATTTTTTATTGATTATGCCCATTTAAACATTTCATATTTTAAAAATACCCATTTAGGGTAAATGTTGATTTGCTTAAAAATCAGGACATAATAGAATTATAGCTATAACATCATTTTTAAAGTATAATAAATGTTTACAAGTTTTCTCATTTACAGATTTCTGTGATAGTCTGAATGGCATATCATTTTGATGCCTTGATAATGTATTTATAGTTACATGATTTCTATATGAGCCAAGTTTTGGATATTAAAAGGTAAATGATATAATTGATCCACCTTTAAAAGGAAGAATGGTCACTTAGCTTTAGGGACTGTTGGGAAATGAAGAGAAGTGGCTTCCTGTGGTGATAGGATATGTGGTGTGGGTTATCCTGGAGTATCTATAAGGCCCAGCTCTTTATCACATTGGCATTAGGCAAACTGTTTCCTGGTCTGGGCCCAAGTGTCCTTGGTTCAATAATGAGAGTCTTAGGCTGAGTGATCTCAGTGACCTGCCAGCTCTAAAAGTCTTTTGTGAGCACTGCCTGAAGTTAATGTACTTTTGACTTCTGGGCATAGAATATACCCCACACTGTGTCTTTATCCTGCCTGCCTCTCTTTAAAGGCCAGAGGAATATTATCTTCTGGCTTTTTTTTTTTTTTTTTTTTTATCAGTTGTCATCAGCCCTTGAAAGTAGGGAGGCTGGAGGAGTGTCACAGAATGGCTATTTTTCTGGCATGTGACTGACTCCATGTACTTGCAAATGTTTTCCACGTGCACTGTGAGAAGCTTTACTAATAGCTACAGCCATTCTGAAAAGAATGTGGTGTCAAGCCTGACCAGCTGATTCTCTTTACCAGAACACCATTGAGCTTAGTATTGGTTTCTCTCATACTGTTTTCAGTGCTGGATAGGTTTTTGTTTTCATTCATGTAAACGTGGGCTATAGCTGAGTTTTTGTTACTTGTACTTCTTCTGTGTCCCTGGGCTAGTTAGTTGATCCTCATCTGAAATGGATATGGTTCTAGTCTTCTTCCTCTTTGTTTCTGAGATCCTCGCAGTTTCTAAACCAGGCTGTTCTACCAGCATTTTGGTCTATCTTTTCTCTTTTATTTCCATAAGAAGAGGAGTTATAACAGGTTTTTCCCCCTCCAAGAAAGATAGCAGTCATTTAACAGTTATTCTCTGCCTTCATCCTGGGTGATGTTCTGAATAGCAATTACAGTAGCAATTGGAAGTTGATAACCTTGGCAAGGGGGTTTTCTTTCTATAAATGTAAGTAATTTTTTCCCCCTTGAAACAGAAAACAAACCCAATATGCATTTTCCATCAGGAGGTCTCTTCCTTCCTCAGAGATCTGAGTGCTAATATCATGTTAGGGATAGAATTGGGTAGAAGTTGAAATTCAGGTTCTGAAGTGGACTGCCTAGGTTCCAATCCTGCCTCTGCTATTTTCTAACTTAATCTCTCTGTGCTTCAAGTTTTACATCTGCAGAATGGGGATAATGATGACAAAACTACCTAATATGGTGAGTGTGAAGATTAAATAAGTTAATTCACAGTAAATTCTCAACAAATGTTACCTCTATCAGCATCAGCATCATGACCACTGTTACCTTAGAGTAAAACTAAATAGTTTATGAGAAAACATTAGATCTGATTTCTCTCCCTTCATCTCAATCTCTGCTCCTTTCTGGAATCCCTCTCTCCGTATGTCCTTTCTCCTACTGAGGACTAGCCTGTGTGGCCCCACCACAGAAAATCTCTAGATCTGCAGAAGCAAAGGTAAACTCCTTGCTTCTTTGTACAGATGAAGCTCATCCCTTCTCCAATGGTGAACTGACACCCTCTGAAAGATTCCTCTCACCGGACATCTAATGCAACATTAATTTAGTGCTCTCTTTTTCTGTCTCTGAGATTCGCCTTTCTTCTACCAAAGTTAGGCTCTTTAAAAAAAACAGCTAGGGGAGCTTAAGGAAAAGTAAAAGCCACAGGCTACTAGGGTCTGTGTGGGTAAAATTGTCAACATGATCCTTCAGAGACATATGACTATTATAACCATAAAAGTAACAGTAGCTGCCATCTTTTGAGAATTTACTGGGTGCCAGGTACTTTCATAAGTGCTGGGTGTGCATTTTATCATTTAATCCTCTCAGTAACCCTGAAGACAGGTATTATTTCCACATTTTACATATGATGAAACTGAGGCTCGAAGCATCCCAAGTGAGTAAACCACAGGAGCTGGGACCCTTACTGAGGTTTGAGTGATGCCAAAGATGAAATTTTATTAACTACCCACACTCTATTACTCAAGCAGTTAAACCCCACTCCAGCTCTAAAGTTTTCTAATGAGAATGAACCAGTTCTGTGAAAAATACTCCCTACTGCAGCTCTGAGGTCTGCTTTTTTTTCCCCTCCCAACGCCATTCCAGAAATGACTGAGAGATCCCAGGAAGTACAGAGCAAGGAACAAGCATGACTGGATTCTTGTTTTGGTTGGTCAACTTATTGGCTGAGGATGGGGCTGGCAAAATTACAGAAGGGCTAAAACAATCTGTTAGTAATGGAATCCTGGGCACATTACCTTCCCTTTTGAGTTTGTTTCTTTATTTCAAAAGACGTAAATGAAGTAGTTTGTCATAGTGCTTGCACATCCTATACCTGTTTTCAGACTACATGAGCACTGTGGTTTCTTTTACTTTCAAGCTGGATATTATGTAAATGATCTCTTCCATAGGTTCAGTTAACTTATGTTCAAAAACTCAGTATTACCCAAACTTCCTAAGGACTGACCAGAAGTTCCTTCTTATGTGGGAAGCTCCTCAGCCTTCAGTCAATGGAACACCTATTGTTTCACTGGGAAAGTGCCTCCCTGTTCAGTAAGGGTTTATGCAGGGTTCATTGAGATGGAGTTGGTGGATTGTGTGTGCTGCCTTTATTTGTCCTGATTTTTATCATGAACCTGATGAGCACAGCTTTTTCCTCAAAGAAGTCTAACTCTGGGTTAACCATTACTGAATGAATGGAATCCAGTGTCAGTGTTGTTCTTCCTGTTGTGGAAGGTTGGTGTGACAAAGCTGCCCATTACCTTGCACCTGCCTACTACTTTCTGTACAAAGGTGTATTCTTCAGGTCCTGATTCTCTTTGCTGCTGCTATAACTCATGTTATGACTACTATTGAAAAGCCTTTGCCGTATTCTAGCCACCTTAGTTCTGCTTTGCATAACTTGCCTCCTGTGATTGGCAAACTACCAGGCATATTTGTAAGTATCATTTAACCAGCCAACTAAGTGGTAAACATCATGCTAAGCAATAAGAAGGAGGCGTTAGTGTTCACATGCTAGTTAGTGAAAGCTAGGTTAGTCTGAGAGCTAGGTCATTGTCCACCTTAACCCCAGACACTTAAATTTCACATTAGGACCTCCTGGGATTGTTTTCAAGAAGGTAAAAATCAATACTTGTCTTCCTGTCTTCTGTTTTCATGCCATTCTGCTTTCTCACCCAACTGGCTCAGCCAGGCACAGTGGCTCATGTTATAATCCCAGCACTTTGGGAGGCCAGTGCGGGAGGCAACGGTCCTTATTTTAGAAGGGACCAGATCTAAAGTGTCAGAAAAAAACCTTATCTCATAGCTTGTAGTCCCTATCTCTCCTTTAAGGAAGCTGAATTCCCTTTGTTCTATTTAAATCATTTTAGAGCAACTATGACTGTGCTTCAGTTAATAGAGATGCAGCTCTAACCAAACTATATGGGGCAGTTGTGATCATGCATGGCATACCTTCATAAACCATTTTCTTTCTTTCTTTTTTTTTTTTTAATTAAGGATCTTGCCAAGAATCTTAGTTTGATTTTCAGTTCTGTAACTACTTTTCTCATTTTCCCAGGACTCCTATTTCATAGCCCTGCATTTACATTATCATTTGGTAGATTGGATGCCACATAAAAGGGGGGTACAGGAAGAGAAACATGTTCATGGATAAAGATGAGTTTATTTGGGGAAGGTAAGAGCCTGCACCAAGGGAATGAACTGTCCAGAGAGGAGATGATGGCCTACACTAGGGTGATGATAGTCAAGATAAAGATAAGGGGACTAATTTAAGAAGAATTTAAAAACTAATGGTAGGGTTGGTCAATAGAATATGGAGATAAGGGAGAGAGAGGAGTTGGAAGATGATAGCTGGGTTTAGATTAGACTACCTCAGTCCTCCTAAGTTTAGCTGATAACCTGCCTGTCCTTTACACATCAGGGATTTATTTTCAGTGGGTCTGGGGACATGAATTTTTTTGATCGATCATACCATATAAAGCACCTCCAGAACCAAAGATAGCTAATTATAAGACCTGTGAATCAGGAATAATTTAGCACATTTTCAGTAAAATAATAAGGCTTTTCCATTCTTGGGGAATTAGCTTTATTTTGTAGATGTACAGAAAAGCTTTATATATTGTAACTAAGAACATTCCTCAATTAGCTTTTCATAAGAAATAATTTTAGTACTCCCTTAAGATGAGAGACCCTGTGAACTTAATTTATCTGAAGGTATAAACTCAGAAGATGGCACAATTGTGGTGTTGATTAAACAGGATTTAGGATACCTCATTGAGGACAGTGCTTTGAAGACAGTTCTACATATCAAATCTGTATTAAGTATATTTTCTCCAAATAGGCCTGTTTTTCCAACTATTTTTAATGTTTATAATGTAAGAGTTTATGTTACTTCCTTGATATAACAGCTCAACATAATTTAGACAGTATTTTATCATATTTTAGAGACAGGGTCTCACTTTGTCACCTAGGCTTGTGTGCGGTGGTGTGATCATAGCTCACTGCAGCCTCAGACTCCTGGGTTCAAGGGATCCTCCCCCACAGCTAGAACTACAAGTGCTGTCCACCATGCCCAGATGCTTTTTTTTTTTTTCCCCCCCAGAGATGGGAGTCTCACTGTGTTACCCAGGCTGGTCTTGAACTCCTGGCCTCACATAATCCTCCAGTATTGACCTCCCAAAGTGCTGGGATTATGAACATGAGCCACTGTACCTGGCTGAGCCAGTTTCTTCTTTTTTTTTTCTGCTTAGAATCAATGGCAGTAATTAGACTCACATGGAAATAACGTCTATAATTAGCTGAGCGTGGTGGTGTGCACCTGTAGTCCCAGCTACTCAGCTACTTGGGAAGCTGAGTCACGAGAATCACCTGAACCAGGAGGCAGAAGTTGCAGTGAGCCACGATTGCACCACTGCACTACAGCCTGGGCAACAAAGTGAGACTCTGTCTCAAGAAAAAACAAAACAAAAAAAAAACTAGGAAGTAACATCTATAAAATTAACTATAGCTTAGATCTCATGTTAGTATTACATTGCTTTTTCTTGTGCTTGTCAACTTCTTTGGTTTCTGTTGGAACTGGGGAAAAGAAGAATCTTACCTGCATAGTATTTGGAGGAGTCCTATCTGAAAAAATGATCAATTTTTCATTTATTCTCAAATTAGTATAAATCATCCTGAGTCTAACTGAAGGATGAGAATAGGAAGCAAAACAAAGTATCTGTAAGAGGACCAGTGGGATTAGAAGTATCAAGTGATAAATACTACTAGGTGGATGAAAATGGTAGCAAACCAGATTATGTAGAAACTTTCTTTTCATTGCATTTATTTCTCAATGCATTTATTTATACATTCTGCTTTCTTTAACTCTGTGGTGTCTTAGAGATATACGAGATATTGAAACAGTTGGTTTTCCCCCAACCTGTGAAGAGTAAATGTGAACATTTTAGGCCCATAACCACTATAGAAGATTACTAGGTTAGATAATACAAGACTACTCCTGTAGCTGATTACATTTAAGTAATGATAGTGCCCTTTAAAAATTCTTTATTCTTTGTTTATTTTTAGTACTTTCCCACTTCGGTTTTTTTGTTTTGTTTTGTTTGAGACAGAGTCTTTCTCTGTCACACAGGCTGAAACAAAACAAAGAAAAAAGAACAGACTACAGGCATGTGCCACCGTGCCTGGCTAATTTTTGTATTTTTAGTAGAGACGGGGTTTCACCATTTTGGCCAGGCTGGTCTTGAACTCCTGACCTTAGGTGATCCACCTGCCTCAGCCTCCCAAAGCGCTAAGATTACAGGCATGAGCCACCACACTACACCCAGCCTCCCACTTCTGCTTAATGTTCCTTTTATAATATGCTAAGACCACTTTTAAAGCATATTATGGACAGGATTCAGACTTTGAATTAAGATAGATGAAGTTTGAAAATCTGAGTGACCTGAAGACCATCTTCTGTTAATCTTGGAACTAAATCAGGCACTTTTTACATCAGAGCTTGGAGACAAGGCATGAAAATAGCCTCTTCTTTTTTAAGTTTTTCTTCCTCACCATTCTGAGATCAGAGAGCCATTAATTAATAAAATTCCCTTACAAGGAAATGATTTGAATCATAAAGCTATTCCCAAGTACCCATTAACTCACTCTTAGCAACAGTTCTTCTTGTAGATCAGCACTGTCCAAGAGAAACAGAATGTGAGACACATATGTAATTTAAAATTTTCTAGGCTAGGCACAGTGGCTTATGCCTGTAATCTCAGCAGACCAACACAGGAAGGTCACTTCAGCCCAAACAGTTTGAGACCAGCCTGGGCAACATAGTGAGACCCCATCTCTAAAAAAATACAAATAAATTACCTGGTGGCACATGCCTGTGGTCCCCACTACTCAGGAGGCAGAGGTGGGAGGATCATCTGAGCCCAGGAAGTTGAGGCTGCAGTAAGCCTGAGATCTCCACCAATACACTCCAGCCTGGGTGACAGAGCAAGACCCTGTCTCAAAAAATAAAATATAAAATTCTAGTAGGCACAGGAAAAATTAAAAACATGTGAAATTTGTTTTAATAATAGTTTTCATTTAATCTAAATATCCAAAATACCATTTAAATATATAATGAATATTTTAGTATATAATTATTAATATATTTTAAATTTTTTTTTTCCTCCCTTTGTACTACATCTTCAAAATTTGTTATGTAATTTTTTTTATTTTTTTTTTTTTTTTTTTTGAGTCAGAGTTTCGCTCTTGTTCCCCAGGCTGGAGTGCAATGGCACGATGTCGGCTCACCACAACCTCCGCCTCCTGGGTTCAGGCAATTCTCCTGCCTCAGCCTCCTGAGTAGCTGGGATTACAGGCACGCGCCACCATGCCCAGCTGATTTTTTGTATTTTTAGTAGAGACGGGGTTTCACCATGTTGACCAGGATGGTCTCGATCTCTTGACCTCGTGATCCACCCGCCTCGGCCTCCCAAAGTGATGGGATTACAGGCGTGAGCCACCGCGCCCGGCCTAATTTGTTATGTATTATACACTTATAGCACACCTCAGTACAGACTGGCCACATTGCAAGTGCTCAGTAGTCACATGTGGCTAGTATTTAATAGCACAGTTATAGGTGAAATTTTAAATATTTGTATAAACTATTGTGAGACTAACAGGTTTGCCCATTTCATGTAATAGTCATTCTATAAGAAAAGGTGTGATTTAGTGCTCTTATGTTTACTTTTATTGGTTTGGACCATATGAAATTTCAAAATGGTTGAAAACCAGCAATTTCATATGGTTTAAACTAATCTATTATAGCTGAATATACTTGTTTTCCTTGAAGAAGCAATTTTTCTTCAAGACACAATTACTGTTTAGTTCTTGAATTTTTACCCCAGATATCACAAACTAGCTTTTATAAAAAGGCTATTATTCATTGTAACCTGACTGTATACATGATCTGGAAGTTGCAAAATGATAGATGGGGCAGGGATGATGTGGGCATTGCCCATCTTCTTCCTTCTCATTATCGTGTTTCATGCCATGTGTCAGTTCACAGCCAAAGAAACCTGTTATTTGCTTTATTTCATCTTCCTATCTTGTAGAGAGGGGTTTCTTCTTCCCTGACTGAAAGAATACATTATGAGGTTAGTTATGAATTATTTGGTCTGGTACTTTTCAGAAATGGAAGCAGTGCTGATACTGGTACTGATAAAAGAGGAATCAGGTTTCATTAGAGGCCAGCTGCTGTAAAAGGAGCACTCTGTGAATGAAGCTGATTGTGAGTGACAGTAAATGTCAGTGGGACATTTGATTTCTCCCTTTATGTTGGGAGAGGTGGAGATTGGCCAGCATAGTACCTTAGACATGCAGCTGTTGAGAGTCTTCATGTTCATCAGCCAAATTACAATTTTATTTCTGAATTTTATGTAATTAATAGACTAAGTTAACAAAACTAATGTACTAACATTCCTGTTTGTTTAATTAATACTTTAAAATGTGAATAATAGAAAAAAATTTTAAGTAATATATGTTATTTGTAGGAGAGAAGTATGGCTACCTTTCACTTCCAAAGCCAATGGTAAGTAAGAATTATGTTCATTTCGGAATGTTATAATTCAGAATTCAAATTATGCTCCTGTTGCCTCTTGCTACTTCCCTATACCACAAATAACTGACATAATAGAAAAAAGATAGGATATTAATGTTGACTTCAGAATTGTTATTATGGGTAGCAATCCAAGTGTAGCTCATACTCTGAATATTTGTGTTAGGTTTGGGGGTTTGAGAAAATAGGTAACATAATTTGTGACTAATAAAAAGCCATATCCTAGTAATAGCATCATAAAAATAAATAAATAAGATTTTTTTTTTTTTTTTTTTTTTTTGAGACGGAGTTTCACTCTTGTTACCCAGGCTGGAGTGCAATGGCGCGATCTCGGCTCACCGCAACCTCCGCCTCCTGGGTTCAGGCAATTCTCCTGCCTCAGCCTCCTGAGTAGCTGGGATTACAGGCACGAGCCACCATGCCCAGCTAATTTTTTGTATTTTTAGTAGAGACGGGGTTTCACTATGTTGACCAGGATGGTCTCGATCTCTTGACCTCGTGATCCACCCGC
>NW_022436986.1:15085408-15125596 GCF_009761245.1 Sapajus apella | reverse complement strand
GCTCACCATAAAACAAAAAACATCTTTCTTTAGTCTTTTCAATTTGGGAGTTTAAAACTTTTCTTGTTTTTGTGGGTAGGGTCATGATTAAGGATCTCGTTTATAGATCTTCTCATGATAAAGCATGGCCACTTTGTGCTGGACTCCAGTCACAGTGCTTGTATCCTAATGCTTTGACATTCACTTTGAAATCTTAACAGGGCATGTCAGTTGCCAAATGGCAGTAGATAATATAAGCTTATCTGATGATCTTTATCTGAGTCAGCCACCACAATCAGTATTCACAAAAGATCCATATGGAAGAACCACAGTACTGCCAATTGACCATAGCTAGTTAATATTTTATTGAAGAAAATTTTCACTGTAGTCCTTTGGGAGAAAATGTGATGCATTCAGCTTTGTTAATAACCTTTGTAAAATCCTTCCTTACACAGTTCAAAATCATTAAGCATTATTTTTTATTCTCTGAAACCAAAGTATTCTTTTAAATTATAACATAAATTTAGAGAATGTTGTGAGGTAAAGTTATATGTAAAATATTATATACAATTCTTTTACTATGTTCAGTGTCTTTGTTTTATGAAGACCAGGAGTCTTTGTGCTACTTAAAGTGAGGATCTGCTGTTTGTGTTTATATTTTCAGCTAATAGCACCATCATGGAGGTGTTTTTCCACTTACTACATGTGTCATGTCTGATGGGTATATTTAGGGGGCTAGTCATGCTGGCACTCAGATTACAAGAAGTTTTTTCCTATGAACCAAAATGATCTTTAAGTTTCATTTACAAAATCATACTTAAAAACCCCAACCCCCACTTGCACTTTCATTAGAGAATATTTTTGCATACCTGAAAAAAGAATATTCTCTAATAAAAGAGCAAGTGGGGGTTGAGAAGGGGTAATTTATGACTTCAACAGCATAAGAGGATAAATAACCAATGGAATTTATACATCAGATGATTTCTTCTATATAAAAATGTATTTTACTAAAAAAACAGGGATATTGAAATGTATGTTACAGCCCTTACAGAAAAATAACAAGTTTTATAGTCCTTTTATTTGAAATTCAGTGTAAATCAACCTTAAACTATAAATTCATAGTTGTTGTTGATTTTTTTTTAGCTTAAATGATGTGAAAGCATTTGTTCCACTCAGAGGCTTCTATGCCTTTGAATGACATATTCTCAGTAACTTCTTGGCTGGTAACTGGAGTATGCGAGACTGAGTGACTACAATGTGCATATTTCAAGAATTAGCTTTCCACTGTATTAGAACACATTTCCTAGGAAAGCCTTTGTATTTTTCATAGCCTTTTCACACATCCTTCATTTAAGAAGTCACAGTGTTACAGTTTTACTTTGTTTCAGAGGGGAGGACCATCTTGTTGGCATAAGGAGGACAGAAGATATAATATACTCTACACTCCAGCCTCTTCCCTATAACCTAAAAGGGAGAGGAGCTGAGGCAGATGGGCTAGGACTAGGGTTTTTGGTAGGCACATTATAGCAGATTAGGTAAGGGTGGGTTAGGTTTTTTTAAACTTCAACTGATAGGCAAGTGAGGCAAAAGCAATAACCATATCATAATGTTCAAACAGAAGTAAGTTAAAATGCAGTATAGTTATCCCTTGGTTTACACAGGGGATTGGTTCCAGGACCTTCCACATATACCCAAATCTGCACATAACTCAAGTCCTGCCAGTTGGCCCTTCGGAACCTGAGTATATGAACCTGCTCTGTAAGAGAGTTTCGTGTTTGGTTAACGATATATTTTTGATTCACTTATAGTTAAAAACAGTCCATGTAAAAGTGGACCCTTGCAGTTCAATCCCATGTTGTTCAAGGGTCAGATGTATTTACTTCTGGATTATGGGATGATGGGTAAATTACTTTTACTTGGCTACTTAAAACTTCTCTGTATTTTCTAAATTTTCTTCAAAGAGCTTTGTTTGTTTGTTTTTAATCAGAAAAACACCCCTTGCATGCCAGTTGTTAGAGGCAAGAGAACAGCATGAGTACACAGGCAGCCAGATCTGGCAGGCTGAAGGCAAATGGGAATCAAGGCTCATTATGCAAGACAGAGAGAGAAAACGAAGTTAAGTGAAGCACTAGGCTTCCCCTGCATATGGCTGGCTGTTAGGCATGCTTTGCATATACTGGTTCTTCTCCTTTAGTACACAGATGGTTTAGGCCAGGTAACAGGAATCCTGCCTTGCTTTTTGCTCCATGTCAATCCTCATGACGTAGCTGTTGTGGCATTAATGCGTTTCACCATGACTTCTTCATATTGTTTTTGTGTCAGTAATCCTTCTGTTATGCTTTTACTTTCTTCAAATTTTGGTAACACAACTGCAATGTAGCCTTCAGTAGATGGCTGGAAAGGAAAGAGCATTTAGTACTGTCAAATGATGAAAAAAATCCAATGAAAGGTATGTGGAAAAATCATACTTTTTCTCTCTTTTACCTTTTCTTGAAGAATAGATGGCTTATGGAGAATGTTTTCATTCACTTCCATCAAACGTCCTCTAACACAACTATTAAAAAAATTTAAGATTTCAACATGTTAGTAAAAAAAAAGGAATTGTTTTAAAGAAAAAAATATTACCTCCCTTTGGTCTCCTAAATAGTGGCTAAAAAGTTACTCACCTAGATACAGTATATTCTTCACCATCTGAGCAGTAAATCTTACAGAGAGGTGCAAGTTCTGTTAGAAACTGTGCCCCCTGTATAATGAGAGAGAAGTAATCAATTGATGGACATTTCCACTTTCCTTTGAGAAGTAGCCCTTAGGTGTATAACAGGATGTATTCCTGGAACTGGTGTTTTAAATCAAAATGACTTAAGTATATAAAATCCATTAATTAATTTCAAAACATATATGAATGTACCTACTGTGTGCCACATGCCATCCTAGGCTCTAGGGATAAAAAGCTGAGACACATGATATATGGGAATTTAGTTACAGACTAACGATATATTTTATCAACTATAAATGAGAAGGCTACGTATAACCAGGTATAAGGATTTCAAAAGTGTGGGAAAATCCATCAACAAGAAATCATGTAAAATTCAACATGACACAGTATGACAGCAATATTGTATAACGTTAGTTTCATTAAGATTCCTACCTCATTTTAATATTAGAACTTAATAAGTAAAGGAACTTATTTACCAGGATCAATTACTAAGATTTTTTTGAAGAAGGGATTTTTTTTTTTTCCTCCTCTCTCTTTTTAAATCCCTAGTATGTTAGTAAGGGATATTTTTCTAATTAAGAAAAACAAAAACAAAGCATGCAATTGAGAAAATGTGGAAAATAAAAGTTTTAAGTAGCAAAATAATTTACCCATTAGTCAATACTAGATTTTGGTGTATATGTGTTTGAATGTTATAGGATGGTTGTTGTTTCATTTACTCCAATGGATGGATATACCTGGGGAGACTCTGACAAGTATCTACAGGGAGGCTCATGAAAGCCAATGCAGGCATGTTTCATGTGTCACCCTCTTTTTCCTCAGGAATTTTTCCTGTAGTGGACATAGGCATTTGAGTTTAAGATGTCATTCTTTATGACCCCTTTATTTAACCACTCAAAACATTTTTAGATGGGATTCAGATATTACTACATTGGCTTCACTCCTCTGCACATGCGTTCTTCATTTCAAAATAGTAGAGTCATTGTGACTGTCTGCTTCTGGAAGGAAGGGGATGGCTTGTGTCAAAAGAGCAGACACAAAAGAGCTAGGTCTGTGCCAAAAGAGCAGAAGTGTTTTGATGCCTTTTTATCACCTCCTTTGGGAGAATGACTGGCAGTTCTGAGATCCAATGAAAACTTATCTGTAGTGGGTTCAATATGCAGGTCCCTCTCTGTTCACTTGTAACAATAGTGTTACTTTTTTTTTTTTTTTTTTTTCTGAGATGGGGTCTTGTTCTGTCATCCAGGCTGGAGTGCACTGGTACCATCATGACTCACTGCAGCCTTGACTCCTGTGCTTAAGCAATCCTCCCACCTCGGCCTCCTGGGTAACTGGAACTATAGGTGCATGCCACCATGCCCAGCTAAGTTAAAAAAAAATTGTTTTCTTGGTAGAAATGAGGTCTTGTTATGTTGCCTAGGTTTGTCTCAAATTCCTGGCCTCAAGTGATCCTCCCGCCTCGGCTTCCCAAAGTGCTGGGATTATAGGCATGAGCAACTGTACCTGCCTTAAGTGTTACTATTGTGGACCAAGATTTATCATAGAAACTTCAGAAGTCTTAAGTATTATACTTATTGTAACTTGTAGACTTTATCTTTTAAGAAAAGTGCCTGCTTTTCTAAGTCTACTAGTTTCTTGAGTGAGGAAAAATCAATAATTGTAAGGTACATTATTAGGGGACTTCAGGCCTACAAAGCGGGGTTTACATAAGGGTCCCCTGGAATAGTGAGAGCAATCAACTCTTAGTATGAGCTCAGTAAATGAAGGACTTACATCATTCACAGGAACTTTCCCAACCAGTGGGTTTGTCAAGACATTTTAATATGTCATTAAATTCTCTTTGGTGTGATACTCTCTTTTAATAATCTGTCCATCTTGCCTAGAGTTATAGAGGGTAGAGAGAGCATTCTGTATAACTGAATATTGTATTGAACAGGGGGCGGGTAAATGTGTATTACACTGACAGTGCTTTAGAAATGGAAAAATAGGAGAAATAGCATATATTTTCTTGTATTCATGTTTTTTTTTTGAGGGGGGAAGGCAGAATCTCACTCTGCTGCCCAGGCCTGGGGTGCAATGGCGCGATCTCAGCTGACTGCAACCTCCACCTCCTAGGTTCAAGCCATTCTCCTGCCTCAGCCTCCTGAGTGGCTGGGATTACAGATGCTCATTACCACTCCTGGCTAGTTTTTGTATTTTTATAGAGATGGGATTTCACCATGTTGGCCAGGCTGGTCTTGAACGCCTGACCTCATGATCCACCCACCTTGGCCTCCCAAACCGCATACATGTGTGAACCACTGTGCCTGGCCTTTTTTTTTTTTTCCCTTACTCCCTTCAGATTTTTTTTCTGTTTAATTTATATATGGAAATACACAGTAAAGAAGAGTTGGTCACATAAATTTTACAGAACTCAAGATACTAGTTTAATATAACTAGAAGCGATAAAATATCTTCTTATATTGCTATTAGAGTTTCCTTTCAAAGGCCTGCCTTCCACCTCCTCCATCCTGGGCATTATAGGGATAGTAGCACAGAACCTAATGTAACAGATATTATATCTCCTGAGATACCTAATTTTTGGGAGTATGAGAATTTCTTTAGGTTAAAGTGTACCTAAAATCAGCACCTCAAACTGCTAGAGAAGTATGCTAAGCATATGCTACTGGATTCTAAGGTTCATTGTATCTATCATTACCATGAATATAGAGGATGTAAGTAGATAATCACAGAATTACAGGAACATACCCGCTTAAATTTCCCAGAGACCTTGTTCTGAAGCCTGCTACAGTTGGTACTGATCTGATAGGAAATGCTTTTAATTGTTTTTCCACTTTGAAGAACTGGATGAGATTCTGCCAATGTGATGACACATATTCTACAAGGAGAAAAAAAATGGTCCTGTGTAATTGCTTGGAATAATAATTTTTCCTCCCATAACTCCTATTTGAATAAGAATGTATGAACTGGTATTTGTTTAGTCAAACTATCATCTTCTCCCTTTTTTCTCTGGTTATTACTGGAGCATAACTGTAGAATGGAGAATACAATAATAAAAGAGAAAACAAGATTGAATTTATTTTCCAGGAAAGGGAAGAGGACCAGAGGTCTTTAGGTAGGTAGCACTGGGGTAGAAGACAAAGAAGGCATGCCTGTGTATACGAGATACCATATATATCTCTACCATAGCCCTTTCTGTGGGCTCTAACAGTTCAGTAGTTGGGCACGGACTGGCCACTTTAGGTAGCAGCTGATGATGTGGTCCTCCATTTGGATGTTTGAGTAATCAAATTTATTTGTTGAGAGTGGCCAGGCACTGGAATACTCATTCTTGCCAAACTCCTTTAATAATATCATTTCAACACAGTAGAAGATAATTAGTGCATGTTTGTTTAGTGAACATTTGTTCAATCCAAGACAATACCAGGCGACAATACCAGGCTAGAATACCAGAAGAAAAAAGTTTTTGATCATTTAAAATTCCTAATTTGCTTACCGGTTAGAGTGCTGTAGTATACAGTGATCCTCACAAGATTTTCCTTTGACATCTAAAAGAATAAATGAGTCTGAAATCAGTATTTACTACCACTATGTGGTACTTTCTTTGGGTCATGGAGATAGTTAATAAAGACTGGACACATACATGCTGCATGCTGATCACTGGTATCCCTTCATTACTCAAAAAGACATACTTAAAGGCTTCCTATAAAGTATTTAAAGAGCTCTGGCCCAGACAGAATAATTTACTCAACGTTAAGGTGATTAATTCCTTGCTCCATCTTACTTTACCCTCACTTCAAAATGAGTACACACAGTATTTTTACTAGGAAAATCCAATTAGCATCCCATTTTTTATAATATAGCAGTATATTTTTTGTTGGTGGTTTCCAGGACTGTCCTGATGTTGGTGCAGCAAGTCTGACATTCTGGGAAACCCCTCAGTCATGGGTGAACTGGGACAGTTGGTCACCCTATTTTGGGCCAACAGAAAATATGCTACAATGTATTTTTTAAACTGAATATACCTATTATCACTGAATGAAAGGAAGAAACTAGGGGTTAGCGAAGAGTCCTCAACGATGCTCCCGCCACTGGTACTGCTTACACAAAAAGAATACCTACTTCTAAGTGGCAGATGAACATACCGGTCTCCTTAAGTAAATGTGTAGATTTTGCCCCTCAATCCCTCCAGGCACTTAAGGACTGTTGTAACCTAGTCCTCTGCCTACCTTCGGGGACTCCGTTTAGAGTACTCATCTTCGGCGAGCCACACCCTAGAGCTCGCACTGCAATCGCTGGCCCCAGAATGCTCCCTGCTGTATTTCAGGCCACCATCTCTTTGCAAATGCCATTCCCTGGACCTAGACGGAACACAGAAGTCCACTTCCTTCTAACGTGGGGAGGGAGCGCCAGGGAGAGCGCGCGTGGTTTATGACCTGCCAACGTAGTCTCTACAGCGTTAGGCCAATGCAGCCAATCAGAGATCAACATCACTCCTCACTTACCCGCTTTGTACCAGCGAGTGAAGTACCGATCCACGAGTGAAGGCACCACCGGCTCCGCAGCTTCGGGAGCGGTAGCCATGGCGACCTCCGGCGCCGCCAACCCCGCCCTCCCGCGCCCGAGCGTTTTCACCGCGCAGCCAGGACTAGGAGTGTTCTTCCGGCGCGCGGCGTGTGTCATGCGCACGCACGCTGCTCCCTGCTCCGCCCCCCCATTGCTGTGCTTTGAAGTCCGACATCAAAACAGATCAAATACAAAAGTAGGGCAGGTGGGAAGGGGACAGGGGGACAGAGGGACAGCGGACGCGACCAATGTAGCTCCTCTACCTCTACGGTGCCAAGGCTACAAAGAAGGCCGGCCTCCGTAGGTGACCAGGGAAGCCGGCCAGGCCACGCCCCCTCCGTCTGTGGTGACGTCACTCGCGCGCCGCGTGCTGGGCCCGCCCTGTTGACGCGACCCCTGCGCCGCTGGACTCCTTGCAGTGCTGCAGCCTTTACTCAAGTAGAGCGCTTCCGCCTCAGACACTTGGAGCGCTTCGTGAGAGAGTGAGAGCCGCTGATAGAGGCGCGTGCGCAATTCGGAGTGGACTCTGGGTAGCCGGCTGCGCGTGGCTGGGGAGGAGAGGCCGGACGCACCTGCGTTTGGGGGTCCTTAGGTGAGCGATCCATCCAAGATAGAGACACGTATGGACTCCTCCGCCAGCGGTGTTCTGGTGAAGGAGACCCGGAGGCTCCTCTGCCTGCTGCAGGCCGGGGAGTGAAGTGCGGGATGCACCTTCTCTCCTAGAGCCTTAAATCCTTTTTGCAGTCTTGCCACCTGTTCCATCGGGGGAGCTGGGAGGCGCGAAAGCCCGGGGATACCTGCTGTGCCTCCAGCCGCACTTAACCCAGACTCCTGCTTTCATGCAGAGGGTGGATAATAACGCTGAAAGCGAGAGCATTAACCCACAGTGGAAGGCGGCGGTTAATAGAGGTTTGGGTACTGTGGTGCTGGTCCGTTCTCGCGGCTGCGACTTTTTCGTGGAGGTGGTGTCCCGTGTGCTTCTCTATCTAACGTGGTGTTTTGCCTGGCTTTCTTTCCCGTTAACGATGATCTCTGTGGAGACGGTGGCTGTCTGAGTAATATCCAGATCCCAGCACTTAGCAAGTAGCTCAGTGTTGGATGTAGGCCACAAACCAGATTGTAAAGAATTCAACTGTATATTGACAGCCACGGCGCTAATCAGTGAATAGATCAATATGAAGAGTAAGCAGAAAGGCAGCAAAGACAGTTTTTCAGCTTGGGAACAGAGAGAGAGTAGAAATGCCCTGTCTCCAAATAGTGGGAACTGTCATTTAGTGCAAGAATAGCAAGTTCTTTGCTTTCCATGTCCTATTTGATGTGCATGTGAAACATGCTTGTGATTCTAACAGGAGGTTGAAAATGTGGGTTTAGTGTTCAGTTTGGGCTAATTCAGTCAGAGCTAGGGGTATTTAGGCCTAATCAGCATATTCGTGATCTCCATGGTACACGTAATCATACGTATGATGTCTAGCCAAGAGGTGGATAGTTGAAGGAGCAAGGGAGGAAAATGAAGGAGTTGTCAGAAAATTAAGAGAGAATCCACGATTGACCTTTGGTGTGGAGGGATCTTTAGCACATTTAAGGACTGAGAAAAATTGAATCAGTGGAGGCAGGGAAGTTGAAGGTTGCAGATGTCAAACAGAGTACCATTAGGCCTAGGTCCTGGGGCAATATGGAGGACATTCCTTTCCTAGCCTGGAAAGAAGTGGAGGCAAGTCTTCCTCTAAGAAGATAAGGGAATAAAACTGATGGGTGTGAAATTTCAGAGAAACTAGTTTTGAGGCATTTTTATGATATTTAAAGATGAAAAACGCGGCCAGGCACAGTGGCTCAGGCCTGTAATCCCAGCACTTTGGGAGGCAGAGGCAGGTGGATCATTGAGGTTAGGAGTTCAAGAACAGCCTGGCCAACATGGTGAAACCTTGTCTCTACCAAAAATACAAAAATTAGCTGGGCGTGGTGGCAGGAGCTTGTAATCTCAGCTACTCGGAGGTTGAGGCTCAAACCTGGAAAGCGGAAGTTGCGGTGAGCTGAGATCGCGCCATTGCACTCCAGCCTTGGCAACAAGAGCAAAACTCCGCTTCAAAAAAAAAAAAAAAAAAAAAAAAAGGCTGCATGATATGATAGAGTTTTCAAGTAATTTCTAGAAGTTCTTGAATCTAAATGTCACCAAGGCAGAAGTTCCTCTGTTTGCCACCAGACGCAACTGTCAGGTGACGTAAAAACTTCCGGAATGGAAAAATGGCAGCCGCCGTTCCTGACTCAGGTGTGAGTGCGGAGGAAAATCTGGAAAAAGACCTCAGAGAAGAATATGAAAATGGTAACTGGAGCCGTAGCATTGGTGCTGGAAGGCAAGGGCACGGACATTTCCGATAGCGGAGGTTCTGT
Organism: Sapajus apella; assembly: GCF_009761245.1. NCBI lineage: Eukaryota > Metazoa > Chordata > Mammalia > Primates > Cebidae > Sapajus > Sapajus apella. The sequence goes on along the minus strand of NW_022436986.1, from coordinate 15,115,947 downwards.
AGGAAGTTGTGACTCAGAAAAAGACCACTTTTATTCTGATGATGAAGCAATAGAAGCTGACAGTGAGGGTGATACTGAGCCTTGTGACAAAGAAAATGAAAATGACGAGAATCAAGTATTGGGACTACGGGCTGGGCAGATGACCATGGCTAAAGTCCTCAACAAGCAAACTCCTGAAAGTAAACCTACTATTCTGGTCAAAAATAAGCTGGAAAAGGAAAAAGAGAAGTTAAAGCAAGAAAGACTAGAGAAAATAAAACAACGTGATAAGAGGCTGGAGTGGGAAACAATGTGCAAAGTGAAGCCCGATATTGTCCAAAACAAAGAGATGGAAATCTTCAGAGAATTGCAACAAGGGGTGTGGTGCAATTATATAATGCCGTTCAGAAACATCAAAAGAACGTTGATGAAAAGGTTAAAGAAGCTGAAAGCTCTATTAGAAAGTGTGCTAAGTTGATATCTACTGTTTCCGAGAAAGATTTCATCAATGTTTTGAGAGGAATGGGTGGAAGTACATACAAATGAGACTACTTCAAGCAGGAAGAAACCAAAAACCAAACCGGCTGAAGTGAAATCAGAAGAGGGCCCAAGTTGGACGATCCTATGTGATGAATTCATGATGGGAGCATCTATGAAAGACTGGGGTAAGGAAAGTGATGGGCCAGATGACAGCAGACCAGAATGTGCAAGTGACTCTGATACATAAAGTATCATAGGAAATACAATTGAATTGCAATCATTTTATTTTTTTCTAGAAAAATATTTCACCCTCTGATAGTTGGGGAATTATAAGGATATCATTTGTAAGAAAGCCAAAAGACTTTTGCCAGATTTCATATTTCCCATTTTCATCTACAGTTTATATATACTTTATTAAAATTATATTTTAAACCCTTGAAAAAAAATAAATGTCACCAAAACTTACTAAAATCATTGTCTGCCTTGTCTTCCTCACTTCCACCATATATAATCTTGCCTTCCTCTTATCCCAGATTATATAGTTCCTATTATACTTGATATTATCTTCTGTGTACTATTAGGATTGATTCATTTTTATTCTTTCTATGTCATACATGTGTGGGGTGCCAAGATGAGAGAATTCTCCTCGGACTAAAGTGACAACAAAGGCCAGTGTGGTCCTTGTAATTGCTACTCCTAACAGAAATTAGGACTTACAGTCATGAACCTTAAAGGGATCTGAATATAAATAGCACACTAACATTTTTTTTTCCTACTTAGGTAATGTTATGCATTTAAGCAAGTCTGATTTTGCCAGACCACAGTAGATGTCCTGTTTAGCACTCTTTTCTCACGTTTCGTATGGTGCTGGAAAAAGCCTGGCCAGAAGAATGAAGTTACTGGTAGTTATGTCAGGTCATCAAGCTCCATGGAACGTTGGTCATCATTTTGAAGTAAATTTTTGTCATGTCTCAGTATTTTCTCTTTCCCCCTTAGAACAGTAAATGCTTTTCTATCTTTGATTTCAATATTTTTATGAATGTATAAATCCAGTTTATAAATTAATAGACTTCGTGAATATTAAAGTCATTTCAGATTCTCTTCAACTGCCAGTATATAAACATGCATTTTCAAATAGTGCTAATCAATGGGATACCCTTTTGTTTTTCTTTAGGATTTTATAAAGATGTCCCTAATACGCAAAAATAAAGTTTCCCCATTCATTTGTTCTTTCAGCTTTCTCAAAGGAATAACTGATATTGTATCTTTATTGAAGAAAACATTCTAAAAGTTGCCTCTTTTAAAGAGTGAGAACATAAAATAGCTTTCAGAATTCTTAATTTGTAGACCATAGCGATATAGAGTGGGTTAGGTTGCTGCTACAATCCATACATGGGTGTGTACTCAGAGAGGTAAGTTTTGTTTTGTTTTGTTTTGTTGTTACTCTGATTCTAACTACCACTTCTTCACCTGCTGAATCACTTCACTTAAATAAGTATGGTCAGTTATCTCTACTAAGCTATTTCTTTCTCTCTTAGGGATTAATGGTTCATCAAGGGGTAGTGGTACTTGTGTCGTGAGAATCACTTCATCATGCGAAATCTGAAGTTATTTCGGACCCTGGAGTTCAGGGATATTCAAGGTCCAGGGAAACCTCAGTGCTTCTCTCTCCGAACTGAACAGGGGACAGTGCTCATTGGCTCAGAACATGGACTTATAGAAGTAGATCCTGTCTCAAGAGAAGTACGTTAGTGATGGAGAATGCCAACACATGGGTATAACCCTTGACTTGCCTTCCTCCAAATTTCTTTCCCCACATAGTCTTTGTGAATTTCATACCTCTTATGAATCTATATCCTAAATATTCTCTTTGCTTCATATATGTGCCATGTTAGACATAGCTTAAATAGTAACCCATCTTTAACTCTGCTACAATTTTAACCTGAGTCAGAAAAACTGACCTTACTTTTTGAGCGGGTACCCTACTTTTTACCCTTGTGGTCATGCAAATTCTGTTTATAATAGTGGTTTTCAATTGGGAATGAACATACAAGTTGCTGGTGGAGCTTTCTAAAAGCTTGAGCCCATATCTCATATCAACTAAATCAGAATCTTTAGTACTGGCTGCTAACCATATCTACTTTTAAAACCTCTGTGGCCTGGTTTTGGTATGTTCCTTTGATTATATTCTTCTACTAATACATTTTAGGCAGTTACATTCTTTAGTGCCTTTTCCCCATACTATGGAAATCTTAGAAAAACATAATTATTAACATCATGTCTTATTGCACATTTTTAAAGAGACCAAGCCTATTGTTTTTATTTTTGTGTTTGTTTGGCAAAAAGGTCATGTTACCTATTTTTCTTGTTAAAAACGAGAGTGGTGATATTTCTCAAATGAAAGTTTGGATTTTCATCTAGAAAAAACATTTTTCAAAGCTTTTATTTGATAAAAGAAAAATTAAAAAGTATTTTATTTCTGGAAATGTTATCACTTATTCTTGAAAGTAGACTAGGTTACTTCACTTCTCTGTATACTTTCGTAAAGGTGAAAAATGAAGTTTCTTTGGTGGCAGAAGGCTTTCTCCCAGAGGATGGAAGTGGCCACATTGTTGGCATTCAGGACTTGCTGGATCAGGAGTCTGTGTGTGTGGCCACAGCCTCTGGAGAAGTCATACTCTGCAGTCTCAGCACACAACAGGTAAGAGGAAGAGTCCAGTGAGTGGGCAGTCACAGTCATCCTCAAATAGGTTACTTGCTATTTGTGGAAATTTTCAAATAAGTAGCCATAATATTTACGCTTTTGCAAATTATTCTTTGCATTATATATTTCTTTCTTTTTTTTTTTAATTTTATTGCATTTTAGGTTTTGGAGTACATGTAAAGAACATGCAAGATTGTTGCATAGGCACACACGTGGCAGTGTGATCTGCTGCCTTCCTCCCCATCACCCACATCTAGCACTTCTCCCCATGCTATCTCTCCCCAACACCCCTCCACACGCTGTCCCTCCCCTATTTCGCCCCAACTGACCCCAGTGTGTAGTGCTCCCTTCCTGGTGTCCATGTGTTCTCATTGTTCAACACTCGCCTATGAGTGAGAACATACGGTGGTTGATTTTCTGCTCGTGTCAGTTTGCTGAGAATGATGGTTTCCAGGTTCACACGAACTCATCGTTTTTGATGGCTGCATAATATTCCATGGTGTATATGTGCCACATTTTCCCTATCCAGTCTATCATCGATGGGCATTTGGGTTGGTTCCAGGTCTTTGCTATTGTAAACTGTGCTGCAATGAACATTTGTGTGCATGTGCCCTTACAGTAGAACGATTTATAATCCTTTGGATATATACCCAGTAACGGGATTGCTGGGTCAAATGGAATTTCTATTTCTAGGTCCTTGAGGAATCGCCACACTGTCTTCCACAATGGTTGAACTAATTTACACTCCCACCAACAGTGTAAAAGCGATCCTATTTCTCCACATCCTCTCCAGCATCTGTTGTCTCCAGATTTTTTAATGATTGCCATTCTAACTGGCGTGAGATGGTATCTCAATGTAGTTTTGATTTGCATTTCTCTGATGACCAGTGATGATGAGCATTTTTCATACGCTTGTTGGCCTCATGTATGTCTTCTTTTGTAAAGTATCTGTTCATATCCTTCGCCCACTTTTGAATGGGCTTGTTTGTTTTTTTCTTGTAAATCTGTTTTAGTTCTTCATAAATTCTGGATATCAGCCCTTTGTCAGATGGGTAAACTGCAAAAATGTTTTCTCATTCTGTTGGTTGCCGATTCACTCTAATGACTGTTTCTTTTGCCGTGCAGAAGCTGTGGAGTTTGATTAGGTCCCATTTGTCTATTTTGGCTTTTGTTGCCAATGCTTTTGGTGTTTTGGTCATGAAGTCCTTGCCTACGCCTATGTCCTGAATGGTTTTGCCTAGATTTTCTTCTAGGGTTTTTATGGTGTTAGGTCTTATGTTTAAGTCTTTAATCCATCTGGAGTTAATTTTAGTGTAAGGTGTCAGGAAGGGGTTCAGTTTCTGCTTTCTGCACATGGCTAGCCAGTTTTCCCAACACCATTTATTAAACAGTGAATCCTTCCCCATTGCTTGTTTTTGTCAGATGTGTCAAAGATCAGATGGTTGTAGATATACTATGTTGCCTCCGAGGCCTCTGTTCTGTTCCATTGGTCTATATCTCTGTTTTGGTACCAGTACCATGCTGTTTTGATTACTATAGCCTTGTAGTATAGTTTGAAGTCCGGTAGTGTGATGCCTCCCGCTTTGTTCTTTTTACTTAGAATTGACTTGAGTATGTGGGCTCTCTTTTGGTTCCATATGAAGTTTAAGGTGTTTTTTTCAAGTTCTGTGAAGAAGGTCATTGGTAGCTTGATGGGGATAGCGTTGAATGTGTAAATTACTTTGGGCAGTATGGCCATTTTCATGATATTGATTCTTCATAATCAAGAACATGGAATATTTCTCCGTTTGTGTCCTCTCTTATTTCGCTGAGCAGTGGTTTGTAGTTCTCCTTGAAGAGGTCCTTTACATTCCTTGTTAGTTGCATTCCTAGGTATTTTATTCTCTTTGTGGCAATTGTGAATGTCAGTTCGTTCTTGATTTCGCTCTCTTTAAGTGTGTTATTGGTGTATAGGAATGCTTGTGATTTTTGCACATTGATTTTGTATCCTGAGACTTTGCTGAAGTTGTTTATCAGTTTCAGGAGATTCTGGGCAGAGACGATGGGGTCTTCTAGATATACAATCATGTCATCTGCAAATAGAGACAATTTGACTTCCTCCTTTCCTATTTGAATACCCTTTATTTCTTTTTCTTGCCTGATTGCTCTGGCTAGAACTTCCAGTACTATACTGAATAGGAGTGGTGAGAGAGGGCATCCTTGTCTACTGCCAGATTTCAAAGGGAATGCTTCCAGTTTTTGCCCATTAAGTATGATATTGGCTGTTGGTTTGTCGTAAATAGCTTTTATTATTTTGCGATACGTTCCATCAATACCTAGTTTATTAGGGGTTTTTAGCATAAAGGGTTGTTGAATTTTGTCAAAGGCCTTCTCTGCATCAATTGAAATAATCATGTGGTTTTCATCTTCCGTTCTGTTTATGTGGTGTATTACATTTACAGACTTGCTTATGTTGAACCAGCCTTGCATCCCAGGGATGAATCCTACTGGATCATGGTGGATAAGCTTTTTGATGTGTTGTTGTAATTGGCTTGCCAGTATTTTATTGAAGATTTTTGCATCTATATTCATCATGGATATTGGCCTGAAGTTTTCTTTTCTTGTTGAGTCTCTGCCGGGTTTTGGTATCAGGATGATGTTGGTCTCATAAAATGATTTGGGAAGGATTCCCTCTTTTTGGATTATATGGAGTAATTTCAGAAGGAATGGTACTACCTCCTCTTTGTATGTCTGGTGCAATTTGGTTGTGAACCCATCTGGACCTGGGCTTTTTTTTGGGTGGTAGTCTCTTAATTGCTGCCTCAACTTCAGACCTCATTATGGGTCTGTTCACGGTTTCGGCTTCTTCCTGGTTTAGGCTTGGGAGGAGGCAAGTGTCCAGGAATTTATCCAATTCTTTCAGGTTTACTAGCTTATGTGCATAGAGTTGTTTGTAATAATCTCTGATGATGGTTTGAATTTCTGTGGAATCTGTGGTGATATCCCCTTTATTGTTTTTTATTGCATCTATTTGGTTATTCTCTTTTTTATTAATCGGGCTAGTGTCCTGTCTATTTTGTTGATCTTTTTGAAACACCAGCTCCTGGATTTATTGATTTTTTGAAGGGTTTTTTGTGTCTCTATCTCCTTCAGTTCTGCTCTGATCTTAGCTACTTCTTGTCTTCTGCTAGGTTTTGAGTTTTTTTGATCTTGCTCCTCTAGCTCTTTCAATTTTGATGATAGGGTGTCAATTTTCGATCTCTCCTTACTTCTCATGTGGCCACTTATTGCTATATAGTTTCCTCTAGAGACTGCTTTAAATGTGTCCCAGAGATTCTGGTATGTTGTGTCTTCATTCTCATTGGTTTTGAAGAACATCTTTATTTCTGCTTTCATTTCATTGTTTATCCAATCAACATTCAAGTGCAGTTGTTCAGTTTCCATGAATCTGTGCAGTTCTCAGTTAGTTTCTGAATTCTGAGTTCTAACTTGATTGCACTGTGGTCTGAGAGACTGCTTGTTATGATTTCTGTTCTTTTGCATTTGCTGAGGAGTGATTTACTTCCAATTATGTGGTCAGTTTTAGAGTAGGTGTGATGTGGTACTGAGAAGAATGTATATTCTGTGGATTTGGGGTGGAGAGTTCTGTAAATGTCTATTAGGTTTGCCTGTTCCAGGTCTGAGTTCAAGTCCAGGGTATCCTTGTTAATTTTCTGTCTGGTCGATATGTCTAATATTGACAATGGGTTGTTAAAGTCACCCACTATAATTGTGTGGGAGTCTAAGTCTCTTTGTAAGTCATTAAGAACTTGCCTTATGTATCTGGGTGTTCCTGTATTGGGTGCGTATATATTTAGGATCGTTAGCTCTTCTTGTAGCATTGATCCTTTTACCGTTATGTGATGTCCTTCTTTGTCTCTTTTGATCTTTGTTGCTTTAAAGTCTATTTTATAAGAGATGAGAATTGCAACTCCTGCTTTTTTTTTTGCTCTCAATTTGTTTGGTAAATCTTCCTCTATCCCTTTATTTTGAGCCTTTGTGTATCCTTGCATGTGAGATAGGTTTCCTGGATACAGCACACCAATGGGTTTTGGCTTTTTATCCAATTTGCCAGTCTCTGTCTTTTGATTTGGACATTTAGTCCATTTACATTTAGGGTTAATATTGTTATGTGTGAATTCGATACTGCCATTTTGGTGCTTGCTGGCTCTTTTGCCCATTAGTTGATGCAGATTCTTCATTGTGTTGATGCTCTTTGCCATTTGGTATGTTTTTGGAGTGGCTGGTACTGGTTGTTCCTTTCTATGTATAGAGCCTCTTTCAGGAGCTCTTGTAGAGGAGGTCTGGTGGTGACAAAATCTCTGAGTACTTGCTTGTTTGCAAAGGATTTTGCTTTTCCTTCACTTGTGTAGCTTAGTTTGGCTGGATATGTGATTCTGGGTTGAAAGTTCTTTTCTTTAAGGATGTTGAATATTGGCCCACACTCTCTTCTGGCTTGTAGGGTTTCTGCTGAGAGATCTGCTGAAACAGATGGGCTTCATCTGTCAGTCTGATGGGCTTCCCTTTGTGGGTAACCCGACCTTTCTCTCTGGCTGCCATTAGCATTTTCTCCTTCATTTCAACCCTGGTGAATCTGACAATTATGTTCCTTGGGGTTGCTCTTCTTGAGCAATATCTTTGTGGTGTTCTCTGTATTTCCTGGACTTGAATATTGGCCAGCCTTGCTAGGTTGGGGAAGTTTTCCTGGATAACATCCTGAAGAGTATTTTCCAGCTTGGATTAATTCTCTTTGTCACATTCAGGTACACCTATCAAATGTAGATTAGGTCTTTTCACATAGTCCCACATCTCTTGGAGACTTTGTTCATTCCTTTTACCCTTTTGTCTCTAATCATGCCTTCTGGTTTTATTTCATTGAGTTGATCTTCGACCTCTGATATCCTTTCTTCTGCTTGGTCAATTCGGCTGTTGAAACTTGTGCATGCTTCGCGAAGTTCTCGTATTGTGTTTCAGCTCCATCAATTCACTCATATTCCTTTGTAAGTTGTACATTCTCGTTAGTTTCATCAAATCTTTTTTCAACGTTCTTAGTTTCTTTGCATTGGGTTAGAACATATTCTTTTATTTCACAGAAGTTTCTTATTACCCACCTTCTGAAGCCTGATTCTGTCATTTCATCACACTCATTCTCCATCCAGCCTTGTTCCCTTGCTGGTGAGGAGTTGTGATCCCTTGTAGGAGGAGAAGTGTTCTGGTTTCTGGTGTTTTCATCCTTTTTGCACTGGTTTCTTCCCATCTTTATGGATTTTTCCACCTGTCGTCTTTGTAGTTGCTGACTTTCAGATTGAGTCTCTGAGTGGACGTCTAGTTTGTTGATGATGAAGTTATTTCTGTTTCTTAGTTTTCCTTCCAACAGTCTGGCCACTCTGCTGTAGGTCTGCTGAGGTCCACTGCAGGCCCTGCTTGCCTGGGGATCGCCTGCAGCCGCTGCAGAACAGTAAGGGTTGCTACCAGTTTCTTCTTCTGCTATCTTTGTCCCAGAAGGATACCTGCCAAATGTCAGTCTGATCTCTCCTTTATGAGGTGACTCTTTGGATATACAGCAGTCAGGGACCTGCTTCAGGAGACAGTCTGCCTTTTTCAGGAGCTCAGGTGCTGAGCTGTGAGCTCCGTTGTTCATTCAGAGCTGCTGGGCAGCTACATTTAGGTCTGCTGCAGCAGAATCATAAACCATTTTTTGTTCCCAGGTGCTCTGTCCCAGGGAGTTAGGGTTTTATTTATGAGTTTTCATTATGCTGCTGCCTTTTTTTTTTTTTTTTTTTCAGGGCTGCCCTGCCCAGCAAGGAGGCAGCCTAGTCACTGTCTGCCTGCAAAGGCTTTGCTGAGCTGCTATGGGCTCCAACCAGCTGCCCTGTGAACTTCCCTGCAGTCTTGTTTATATGGGCGTAGTTAGCACTGCCTCAGCAATGGTGCCCCGCCTCTGTATTTGCGGACTCTCTCTGTAATGCCAGGTTGCCTCGGCAATGGGAGGTCACCTTTGCAAAGGCAGGCAGCCTCACCAATGGCGGGTTGCCTTGGCAACAGCAGGCTGCCTCAGCAATGGCGGACTACCTCCTTATTGGTTGACTGCCTCGGTAATGGCGGATGCTCCTCCCCCACTGAGCTGGACCGTCCCAGGTTTAGCTGTGCTTGCTGTGAAACTCTCAATCCAGAGAGTTTCTGATTGTTTCTGATTCTTGTTCTTTTGTGGGGGTGGGACCAGCCGAGCCTGATCACCTGGCTCCCTGCCTCAGAGCCTTTTTTTTTTTTTTTTTCTTTTTTTCTTTTTTATCCCAGGTGTTCCAATCACCTGTTGAAAGGGTGCCGGGATCTGTTTCCTGTGCGGTGACCTACTGCGCCAGCTTAAACATCGGCGCTGTGATTCGTGGCGCTTTTTTTGCTCAGGAATCTCCTGGCCTGGCTCCCTGTTCAGTCCCCTCTTTAATCAGATGAATGTGCGGCTTCCCGGGGCTCCAATCGCCAGCCAAAAGGGCACCCGGACCAGTGTATTTTCTACAGAGAACCGCCAGCCAGGCCGCTGACAAAGCAGCCGCGCAGGGCAAAGCAGCCCTGCTGACCGAAAGAACTGCACCGGCCAAAACCGCCTCCCTGGCATCCCATGGGCCTCCTACGCCTGGGAATCTCCTGGTCCGTGGGCTATAAAAATGCAGCGTCCAGTCACCCTCTGCGTTTTCACTGGAGCTGCAACTCCAAGCTGTTCCTAAAGGGCCATCTTTGATCAAACCCCCTATATATTTCTTTATTTAAAAAATTGTTAACATGGCTTTCGCTGTATTTTAAGATTCTTCTACAACTCAGTTTTGTCTGCTGCATGTATTAATCAGAAAAATCAGAACATTCCAAATGAGAATAGTTTTTTTTTTAAAGTTAAAATTGGCTATTCTTGTATGGTATAGGATCACCTCTTATCAGACTCTCATCCTGAATTGCAACCTTTGTTTCTTAATTTAGGAAGTCTTTGAATGTTTATCTGACTTAGATTTTTATGTTATGAATGTTGATTGGCTAACTTTAGAGTCCCTGAACTCTGGGGACTGAAGTAATACATTATCATTACCTGTATATGTATGACTGCCAGGAGAGATAGACTTCAACCAATTACTTCTTTCTCTACTCTAGTGCACAGTTGAGTTTCTGGATTTCTATCTTCACCTTCTTAACAGCAAGGGTTTCAAATTACACTTGCCTGATTCTTTAAGTCTTCTTTGATTACTTCGTTAGTTGTGATCTCCTTAACATTGATCATGTCACAGAAGTTAAAGCCCTACTAATAGTAGGATAATAATAGCAGATTACATTTATTAACTGTTTACAGTGTACCTGGCACTTTTTAAAGCACTTTTCATGCAAATTTATTTAATCTTCACTATGACCTTGTGAGGTAGATTATCGTTTCCTCTTTTTCAGGAGACGCAGTTGAGGCACATAGTGCTTTAGAAATTAGGCCAAGGTCACACAGTAATCAAATGGGGTTTGACCCTAGCAGTCTAAATCTGTCACCTTTACTTTTAATCATTCCATTTAGTAACATAATAAACCTTACTGTCAGTTCTTGGTGGGTAATATCAAACCTGTCATGCACAGCTTAATTGGTTTTTCTTGTATTTAAAAGACAGATGCGAAGTTTGGAGATCCAAGATGGCCGACTAGGAACAGCTCAGGATTGCAGCTCCCAGTGAAAGCACAGAGGGTGAGTGGACGCCGCATTTCCAGAAAGATTTTTATTGCCCACAGACCAGGAGATTCCCAGGTAGAGGAGCCCCACGGGTCGCCGGCGCAGCTGTTTTGGCTGGAGTGGCTGTTTCGGCCAGTGCCCCAGCACGGCGGTTCTCCGTACAAAATACACTGGTCCGGGTGCCCTTTTAGCTGGTGATTGGAGCCCTGGGAAGGCATATTCGCCCATTCATCTGATTAAAAAGAGGACTGAAACAGGGAGCCAGGCCAGGACATTTGGGGGCAAAAAAAGCGCCACAAATCTAAGTGCCACTATTTCAGCTGGCGCAGTCAGTCGCCACACAGGAAATCACACAGATCCCGGCGCTTTTCAACAGGCAACTGGAACACCTGGGAGAGAGTCGACCGTTCAACTTAAAAAAAAAGGGCTCTGAGGCAGGGAGCCAGGTGATCAGGCTCGGCTGGTCCCACCCCAACAGAAAAAAGACAGCAATTGCAAACACTCCAGGTTGAGAGTTTCACAGCAAGCACAGCTGAACCCGGGACGGTCTAGCTCTGTGGGGCAGGGGCGTCCGCCATTACCGAGGCACTCCACCACTACGGAGGTAGTCCGCCATGGCTGAGGCAGCCCACCGTTGCCGAGGTAACCTGCCATTACAGAGAGAGTCTGCCATTACAGAGGTGGGCCACCATTGCCGAGACAGTTCTAACTACACCCATATAAACAGGACTGCAGGGAAGTTCACACGGCAGCTGGGCAGAGCCCACAGCAGCTCAGCAAAGCCTCTGCAGGCAGACGGTGACTAGGCTGCCTCCTTGCTAGGCAGGGCAGCCCTGAAAAAAGGCAGCAGAACAAAGGAAACTCATAAATAAAGCACTAACTCCCTGGGACAGAGCATCTGGGGAAAAAAAAGGGGTTTATGAGTTCTGCTGCAGCAGACCTAAACGTACCTGCCCAGCAGCTCTGAATGAACAACGGAGCTCACAACTCAGCACTTGAGCTCCAATAAAGGACAGACTGTCTCCTCAAGCAGCTCCCTGACTGCTGTATATCCAAAGAGTTACCTCATAAAGGAGAGATCAGACTGACATTTGGCAGGTATCCTTCTGGGACAAAGATAGCAGAAGAAGAAACTGGTAGCAACCCTTACTGTTCTGCAGCGGCTGCAGGTGATCCCCAGGCAAGGAGGCCCTGGAGTGGACCTCAGCAATCCTACAGCAGAGGGGCCAGACTGTTAGAAGGAAATCTAAGAAACAGAAATAACTTCATCATCAACAAACTGGACATCTACTCAGAGACCCAATCTGAAAGTCAGCAACTACAAAGATAACAGGTGGAAAAATCCACAAAGATGGGAAGAAACCAGTGCAAAAAGGATGAAAACACCAGAAACCAGAACACTTCTCCTCCTACAAGGGATCACAACTCCTCACCAGCAAGGGAACAAGGCTGGATGGAGAATGAGTGTGATGAAATGATAGAATCAGGCTTCAGAAGGTGGGTAATAAGAAACTTCTGTGAAATAAAAGAATATATTCTAACCCAATACAAAGAAACTAAGAACCATGAAGAAAGATTTGATGAAATGCTAACGAGAATGGACAACTTACAGAGGAATGTAAGTAAATTGATGGAGTTGAAAAACACAACACGAGAACTTCACGAAGCATGCACAAGTTTCAACAGCCGAATTGACCAAGCAGAAGAAAGGATATCAGAGGTCGAAGATCAACTCAATGAAATAAAACCAGAAGGCATGATTAGAGACAAAAGGGTAAAAGGAATGAACAAAGTCTCCAAGAGATGTGGGACTATGTGAAAAGACCTAATCTACGTTTGATAGGTGTACCTGAATGTGACGAAGAGAATGAATACAAGCAGGAAAATATTCTTCAGGATATTATCCAGGAAAACTTCCCCAAGCTAGCAAGGCCGGCCAATATTCAAGTCCAGGAAATACAAAGAATACCACAAAGATATTCTTCATGAAGAACAACCCCAAGACACATAATAGTCAGATTCACCAGGGCGGAAATGAAGGAGAAAATACTTAGGGCAGCCAGAGAGAAAGGTCGGGTTACCCACAAAGAGAAGCCCATCAGACTGACAGATGAAGCCCATCTGTTTCAGCAGATCTCTCAGCAGAAACCCTACAAGCCAGAAGAGAGTGTGGGCCAATATTCAACATCCTTAAAGAAAAGAACTTTCAACCCAGAATCACATATCCAGCCAAACTAAGCTACACAAGTGAAGGAAAAGCAAAATCCTTTGCAAACAAGCAAGTACTCAGAGATTTTGTCACCACCAGACCTCCTCTACAAGAGCTCCTGAAAGAGGCTCTATACATAGAAAGGAACAACCAGTACCAGCCACTCCAAAAACATACCAAATGGCAAAGAGCATCAACACAATGAAGAATCTGCATCAACTAATGGGCAAAAGAGCCAGCAAGCACCAAAATGGCAGTATCGAATTCACACATAACAATATTAACCCTAAATGTAAATGGACTAAATGTCCAAATCAAAAGACAGAGACTGGCAAATTGGATAAAAAGCCAAAACCCATTGGTGTGCTGTATCCAGGAAACCTATCTCACATGCAAGGATACACAAAGGCTCAAAATAAAGGGATAGAGGAAGATTTACCAAACAAATTGAGAGCAAAAAAAAAAGCAGGAGTTGCAATTCTCATCTCTTATAAAATAGACTTTAAAGCAACAAAGATCAAAAGAGACAAAGAAGGACATCACATAACGGTAAAAGGATCAATGCTACAAGAAGAGCTAACGATCCTAAATATATACGCACCCAATACAGGAACACCCAGATACATAAGGCAAGTTCTTAATGACTTACAAAGAGACTTAGACTCCCACACAATTATAGTGGGTGACTTTAACAACCCATTGTCAATATTAGACATATCGACCAGACAGAAAATTAACAAGGATACCCTGGACTTGAACTCAGACCTGGAACAGGCAAACCTAATAGACATTTACAGAACTCTCCACCCCAAATCCACAGAATATACATTCTTCTCAGTACCACATCACACCTACTCTAAAACTGACCACATAATTGGAAGTAAATCACTCCTCAGCAAATGCAAAAGAACAGAAATCATAACAAGCAGTCTCTCAGACCACAGTGCAATCAAGTTAGAACTCAGAATTCAGAAACTAACTCACAACCACACAGCTTCATGGAAACAGAACAACTGCTCTTGAATGTTGACTGGATAAACAATGAAATGAGGGCAGAAATAAAGATGCTCTTTGAAACCAACGAGAATGAAGACACAACATACCAGAATCTCTGGGACACATTTAAAGCAGTCTCTAGAGGAAACTATATAGCAATAAGTGGCCACATGAGAAGTAAGGAGAGATCGAAAATTGACACCCTATCATCAAAATTGAAAGAGCTAGAGGAGCAAGATCAAAAAAACTCAAAACCTAGCAGAAGACAAGAAGTAGCTAAGATCAGAGCAGAACTGAAGGAGATAGAGACACAAAAAACCCTTCAAAAAATCAATAAATCCAGGAGCTGGTGTTTCAAAAAGATCAACAAAATAGACAGGACACTAGCCCGATTAATAAAAAAGAGAATAACCAAATAGATGCAATAAAAAACAATAAAGGGGATATCACCACAGATTCCACAGAAATTCAAACCATCATCAGAGATTATTACAAACAACTCTATGCACATAAGCTAGTAAACCTGAAAGAATTGGATAAATTCCTGGACACTTGCCTCCTCCCAAGCCTAAACCAGGAAGAAGCCGAAACCGTGAACAGACCCATAATGAGGTCTGAAGTTGAGGCAGCAATTAAGAGACTACCACCCAAAAAAAAGCCCAGGTCCAGATGGGTTCACAACCAAATTGCACCAGACATACAAAGAGGAGGTAGTACCATTCCTTCTGAAATTACTCCATATAATCCAAAAAGAGGGAATCCTTCCCAAATCATTTTATGAGACCAACATCATCCTGATACCAAAACCCGGCAGAGACTCAACAAGAAAAGAAAACTTCAGGCCAATATCCATGATGAATATAGATGCAAAAATCTTCAATAAAATACTGGCAAGCCAATTACAACAACACATCAAAAAGCTTATCCACCATGATCCAGTAGGATTCATCCCTGGGATGCAAGGCTGGTTCAACATAAGCAAGTCTGTAAATGTAATACACCACATAAACAGAACGGAAGATGAAAACCACATGATTATTTCAATTGATGCAGAGAAGGCCTTTGACAAAATTCAACAACCCTTTATGCTAAAAACCCCTAATAAACTAGGTATTGATGGAACGTATCGCAAAATAATAAAAGCTATTTACGACAAACCAACAGCCAATATCATACTTAATGGGCAAAAACTGGAAGCATTCCCTTTGAAATCTGGCAGTAGACAAGGATGCCCTCTCTCACCACTCCTATTCAGTATAGTACTGGAAGTTCTAGCCAGAGCAATCAGGCAAGAAAAAGAAATAAAGGGTATTCAAATAGGAAAGGAGGAAGTCAAATTGTCTCTATTTGCAGATGACATGATTGTATATCTAGAAGACCCCATCGTCTCTGCCCAGAATCTCCTGAAACTGATAAACAACTTCAGCAAAGTCTCAGGATACAAAATCAATGTGCAAAAATCACAAGCATTCCTATACACCAATAACACACTTAAAGAGAGCGAAATCAAGAACGAACTGACATTCACAATTGCCACAAAGAGAATAAAATACCTAGGAATGCAACTAACAAGGAATGTAAAGGACCTCTTCAAGGAGAACTACAAACCACTGCTCAGCGAAATAAGAGAGGACACAAACGGAGAAATATTCCATGTTCTTGATTATGAAGAATCAATATCATGAAAATGGCCATACTGCCCAAAGTAATTTACACATTCAACGCTATCCCCATCAAGCTACCAATGACCTTCTTCACAGAACTTGAAAAAAACACCTTAAACTTCATATGGAACCAAAAGAGAGCCCACATACTCAAGTCAATTCTAAGTAAAAAGAACAAAGCGGGAGGCATCACACTACCGGACTTCAAACTATACTACAAGGCTATAGTAATCAAAACAGCATGGTACTGGTACCAAAACAGAGATATAGACCAATGGAACAGAACAGAGGCCTCGGAGGCAACATAGTATATCTACAACCATCTGATCTTTGACACATCTGACAAAAACAAGCAATGGGGAAGGATTCACTGTTTAATAAATGGTGTTGGGAAAACTGGCTAGCCATGTGCAGAAAGCAGAAACTGAACCCCTTCCTGACACCTTACACTAAAATTAACTCCAGATGGATTAAAGACTTAAACATAAGACCTAACACCATAAAAACCCTAGAAGAAAATCTAGGCAAAACCATTCAGGACATAGGCGTAGGCAAGGACTTCATGACCAAAACACCAAAAGCATTGGCAACAAAAGCCAAAATAGACAAATGGGACCTAATCAAACTCCACAGCTTCTGCACGGCAAAAGAAACAGTCATTAGAGTGAATCGGCAACCAACAGAATGAGAAAACATTTTTGCAGTTTACCCATCTGACAAAGGGCTGATATCCAGAATTTATGAAGAACTAAAACAGATTTACAAGAAAAAAACAAACAAGCCCATTCAAAAGTGGGCGAAGGATATGAACAGACACTTTACAAAAGAAGACATACATGAGGCCAGCAAACGTATGAAAAAATGCTCATCATTACTGGTCCTTAGAGAAATGCAAATCAAAACTACATTGAGATACCACCTCATGCCAGTCGAATGGCGATCATTAAAAAATCTGGAGACAACAGATGCTGGAGAGGATGTGGAGAAATAGGATCGCTTTTACACTGTTGGTGGGAGTGTAAATTAGTTCAATCATTGTGGAAGACAGTGTGGCGATTCCTCAAGGACCTAGAAATAGAAACTCCATTTGACCCACCAATCCCATTACTGGGTATATATCCAAGGGATTATAAATTGTTCTACTGTAAGGACATGTGCACACGAATGTTCATTGCAGCACAGTTTACAATAGCAAAGACCTGGAACCAACCCAAATGCCCATTGATGATAGACTGGACAGGAAAAATGTGGCACATATCCACCGTGGAATATTATGCAGCCATCAAAAACGATGGGTTTGTGTCCTTTGCAGGGACATGGATGAACCTGGAAACCATCATTCTCAGCAAACTGACACAAGAGCAGAAAATCAAACACCGCATGTTCTCACTCATAGGCGGGTGTTGAACATTGAGAACACATGGACATAGGGAGGGGAGCACTACACACTGGGGTCTGTTGGGGGGAAATAGGGAGGGACAGCGGTGGGTGGGGAGTTGGGGAGAGTTAGCATGGGGAGAAATGCCAGATACAGGTGAAGGGGAGGAAGACAGCAGATCACACTGCCATGTGTGTACCTATGCAACAATCTTGCATGTTCTTCACATATACCCCAAAACCTAAAATGCAATAAAAAAAAGAAAAAGATGGATGCTTTTACTTTCAAAACGTTTTGTAGCATTGTTTCCGTGAGCTCTTCCAGTCTATTTATCTTCATTTAATGGTGCTGATCCTGCCCTTTCATAGCTTCTCAATTGTCTGGAAGATAGAGTCCATATTCCCTATTGTGCCTTATAAGCCCTTTCACTGTCTGTTCCCCAAATTCATTTTTAGCCTCATCCCCACATTGTTCCTATGTGTACATATACCTTGTGTTATAGTTGCAGCTGATTTTTAACTGCTCTCTTTTCTGGCTTTGTGCCTCTGCACTGTGTTTTTCTTCCTGGTCTCTCTTTTCTGTCCTTATTACCACTCTTTGAACACTTCAGAAAAACCTTTTCTGGACTCTGGGTCACTTGTCATTCCTTGTGCTGAAACACACTTTGCTTTACAGAGATCGTTGTTACTGCTGTCATCCTCTGTGGAGTCATCTTTTATCTCCCTCATGAGACAGCTCTGGGAAGAAAGAGATAGTTATTTCTAATCCCTGTGCCTAATAACAGGTCTGTTCTCTTCATATCCATTACTGAAGAAATGTTTGTTGAATAAGTTCTTGTTTTAATTTTTAAATTTAAATTTTTAATTTTTATGGGTACATAGAATATACACACACACACACACACACACACACACACACACACACACACACACACGTATATGAGCTATGTGAGATGTTTTGATACAGGGATGCAATGCAAAATAACCATATCATGGAGAATGGGATATCCATCCCATCAAGCATTTATTCTTTGTGGTATAAACAATCCAATTATAGTGTTTTAGTTATTTTAAAATATACAGTTATTATTGACTATAGTCACATTGTTGTGCTATCAAATAGTAGATCTTATTTATTCTTTCTGGTTTCTTTTTTTTGGTACCTTTTAACCATCCCAACTTCCCTCAGCCTGTCACTACCCGTCCCAGCCTCTAGGAACCATCCCTGTGCTGTGTCCATGAGTTCAATTGTTTTGATTTTGAGAGTCCACAAATAAGTGAGAACATGTGATGTTTGTCTTTTTGTGCCTGGTTTATTTCACTTAACATAATCATCTCCAATTGCATCCATGTTGTTGCAAATGACAGGATCTAATTCCTTTTTATGCCTGGATAGCACTCCATTGTGTATAGTACCACATTTTATTTATCCAGTCATCTGTTGGTGGATGCTTAGGTTGGCTCCAAATGTTAGCTATTGTGAACAGAGCTGCAACAAACATGGGAGTGCAGATATCTCTTCCATATACTGATTTCCTTTCTTTCTGTTTTTTTTTAAATTGTTTTGATTGAAATTGCAGTCAGTTTTTACTGAGACACTAGTGTTTTGAGTCTCTCTTTTCAATTTTCTCTGTCTCAGCTGGAGTGTGTTGGGAGTGTAGCCAGTGGTATCTCTGTCATGAGTTGGAGTCCTGACCAAGAGCTGGTGCTTCTTGCCACAGGTAAGCCTGTTACTGGTGCCTAACTGGCTTTGTTTGTTTGTTTGTTTGTTTGTTTGTTTGTTTTGAGACAGAGTCTCGCTCTGTCACCAGGCTAGAGTGCAGTGGTGCGATCTCAGCTCACTGCAACCTCTGCCTCCTGGGTTCAAGCGATTCTCCTGGCTCAGCCTCCCGAATAGCTGGGACTACAGGCACGTGCCACCACACCCAGCAAATTTTTGTATTTTTAGTAGAGGCGAGGTTTCACCACGTTGGCCAGGATGGTCTCGATCTCTTGACCTCATGAGCCTCTCCCCTTGGCCTCCCAAAGTGCTGGAATTACAGGCCTCAGCCACTGCACCCGGCCCCTAACTGGCTTTTCTAAAACATTCCGAATGTCATACAGGCCTCATTGGTTTGGGGATGCTTGAATTTCAAAAAATTTATTTGAACCAGTATAATAGCAATATTATAATGTAGAGTAAAAATTTTTTTTTTTGTGACTGAAATTTTACCTCTTAGTCTGTCATTATAAAAAGTTATTTCATATGACTTTTTCAGTCTTCAGGAGTGTGAAACAAAGTCACAAAGCTTGGGGAGGCTGCTAAGTCCCCAGTTAGAGTTAAAAATGTCAGCAGTAGGCTGGGCACAGTGGCTCACGCCTGTAATCTTAGCACTTTGGAGGCCGAGGTGGGCGGATCACAAGGTCAAGAGATCGAGACCATCCTAGCCAACATGGTGAAAGCTGTCTCTATCAAAAATACAACAATTAGCTGGGCTTGGTGGCATGTGCCTGTAGTCCCAGCTACTCAGGAGGCTGAGGCAGGAGAATCATTTGAACCCGGGAGGCTGAGGTTGCAGTGAGCCAAGATCATGCCACTGCACTCTAGCCTGGCGACAGAGGGCGACTCCATCTCAAAAAAAAAAAATCTCAGCAATATGTATTTTAACTTATTCTAAGAGTCGCTATATGAACACATTCTCAAAGCCCTTCTTGGGTTCTGTTCCTGTTTTTCCCCTTGAGTTTAGTAAAACAGTTCCATTGATGACATATATTTAGAAGTATCTTGGTGACAAGGAGTGTTGAAGTTAGTAGAGGAAGACTTTGTAGACTTTTATATTCAACTGTACACACATTAATAGCTGAGTATAAGCACCAGGTGGCCTATCTAGGCAAGCTTTTTGGGTTTTGTTGTTATTGTTGTCGTTGTTGTTGTTGTTGTTGTTTCAAGTTAAAGCATTTTGGATGAGTTCTGTCTGCTCTGTTCAGACTAATCCCACCTCCTTAGCTTACAGTGCCATTGGTACTTATGGAATGGCAAATTTGTTACCTGAAAATAAAATCATTTTTGTGTGTGTTTCTCTAAGGTCAACAGACCCTGATTATGATGACAAAAGATTTTGAACCAATCATGGAGCAGCAAATCCACCAGGATGATTTTGGTGAAAGTGAGTATAGCTTTGTTTGCAACATTTTGTGACCTATGTTTCTTCCCATTTGTGACCATTTGCTTGTACACTAATTAATAGCCATGTCATTAGGCCAAAGAACTCTGAAGGTTAAACCCCAAGTTATTAATTGTCTATGATCCCAGTTCCTTCAGCCCATTCCAAATCTTAAAAGGCCTGCTGGTGCCTCTCCAGGTCTGAGGGTTGGCTTTGTCAATCAGTGTTTAAGGTCACTAAGATAGTTATTAACCACACCCTAGGAAAGTCTTAGCCTGGGCTTTCAGTGAAAGGGACTGTACAAGTTTGTATAAAGGTAGTATTTCTGGGATACAGTTTTAGGGTAAAGAAAAGAAGAGAGATGGGATAGAAGGCTGGTTTTTGTTCCTACTGATTAGATCCAATCTGCATTTCCTTGGGAGCAATCAGATTATTTTCTTGCTAAAACCTAGCCAAGGTCATCTGGGCATTAAGGCTGTTCCTCTGAATGTTTATCTGACTTAGATTTTCTGTTATGAATGTTGATTGGCTAACTTTAGAGTTCCTAAAGTATTGAAGGGGAGTGCAGGAGAAGAGAGATGCTTGTTAAGTACACGCTTTGGCCATCTTGAAGTCACCAAGTTGCTGGCCTGATTGAAGAGGGTTGAGGGAAGAAGATATTCCAGCTTCTGCTAAGGTCTAACTTCCTGCCTTCGTGTTCCATCAACTCTGATAAATCATTTAGAAAACTTCTACCCATTTATTTTAAAATAATGTATTTTTTCAGAAATAATTTTTAAAGGTTGAGCACAGTGGCTTATGCCTATAATCCCAGCACTTTTGGAGGATGAGGCAGGAGGATTGCTTGAGCCCAGGAGTTCAATACTAGTCTGGGCAACATAGGGAGACCCACTGTCTACAAAAAAATTTAAAAATTAGCTGGGCATGGTGGCATCAGCATAGTAATGACATGATGTGTAGGTATTAGGGTAGCATAAGGGAAGGAAACCAGTAACTGGAGAGGGATGATTTCCCCGGGGAGGCTGACTTGAGCTGAGTCTCAGCTGAATTGGTGTTGGGTAGTTGAGGGACAAGGGTTGGGGAGTATTCCAAGCAAGTGAATGTGTCTGTTTCAAGGGAGGGTTATTTGATAGAAACATTGTGGGTTACTCAGGGAACTGTGAGTAATTCAGCATTGCCAAAGTGGCAGGATGTGAGTGTAGAATGAAATAAATGGGACAGATTGGATTGAGTTTGTAGCAGGGAATTTGGACATCGAGTTATAGTTGATCAGACATTAAAGGTTTTGATGATAAGAGGTTTAAAGAGATTTATCTAGTAGAAAGATGGCTCTTGATGGCATATTTTTTGTTGTTTTTGTGCATTGAGAGAGACGAGACTAGAGGCAGGGTGATCAGGTAGGAGGTTGCTGCAGGATTCCAGATGAGAGAGAAGGAAGGTTTATGTGGGGCTAGAAGCAGGAATGATTCAGGAAAAAGTTGATTCTCAATGAGGATGGGAGTACTTTTTTTTAGAATTATCTGAAAAACTTTTTTAGAATACATGTATATGGTTCCCCTTCTGCCCTAGGCCAGTTTGAGAAATACTGATTTAGTAGGTGAAATAAATAGGCTTTGCATATGTAAGGCGAATAAGAAAAAGTTGTGCAGGACTCCAGCCAGAACCTCAGGTGAGGGGAATAAAGATGCCAGTAACTGAGAGGGGAGATGGGGAAGTGCTAGTCTGTAAGCGTAGGTGGTAAGGTCTGTTTTGGATTTGTTGAAGGACCATATGGGATTGCCATGTGGAGTAGGCAAATATAAGTCTGAAGCTCGGTAGAGGCCAGAGCTATGGACTGAGAGTAGGGGGTATGTAGGATTCTGACAATTTTGGGAACAGATGGACTTGCTCAGGGAGCAGATGCTGCACAGGAAGAGTCTAGAATCCAGGGTAGAACTCTGGGGCATCCAGCTTTGAGGACAGTCAGAGAGAGAGAGTAACCAGCACACAGTACACTTTGGGATGGGAAAGTGCTCTGGGCCTGGTGTTTCCCACAGACTTTTTCACAAAAATCCTATGCAGTACCTCAAAGGAAACATAGTCCAAGTTAAGGCCTTAGATCTCAGAAATGCGTTTCTCAGTACAAAAACAAAATCATTCTGTGGAGTGATGAATATTTTTCCTCTATCCTGGGGGTCAGTCAACTTGTTCTGAAAAGGGCTAGGTCATAAATATGTTCAGCTTTGTGGGCTATATAATCTGTGTTGCAACTGCTCAATTCTAATATTGAGGTATGAAAGTTATATACAATACATAAGCGTGGCTGTGTTCCGGTAAGCATTTGTAAAAGCAGATGTAGGCTGTAGTTTTGCAAATCCCTGCTATAACCGCATCATTTCTTGTCTTCTGTTGGAGAAGTTCTCTTTCTTCATTCCTTGGTCCTTAATCTTCCTATGGAAACTTGCAGATAGAAGCCTGGAGGTTTGCACCATGATAGGCACTACCATTTGTATGCAGCAGCAAGGTATGCTTTGAGGTACTCTAGTGCTTGGTTATGAGCAGACAGGAAATGGTCATATGGACCTATAATTTATAGGAATTGCAAACAGCCCTGCTGCATCAGAATCAGAATCAATGGTAGGAGGGAAGTATTGGGTCCTGCACTGGGTGATGCGTTCAGGACCATCTTTATTGTACCTCTTACAGATGGATCCTACCTCCAGGAACAGAGGGGTTATGTTGTTTCAGCAACTCTGCCTTTATTGTTTACTTGAGAGAAGGGCTATGATCTAGAAAGAACAGCAGTCAGCCTGAAAGCCAGAAGACCTGTGTTCTAACTTTGGGCTCTGCCATTAGGGAGGGTCTCAATCTCTCAGTCTATGTGAGGAGCTATTTTGTGATCAGCAGTCCCCTCTCTCACCAGTGAGGTGAGGAGCTTGCAATCAGAATTTTATTCCCAGTTCTTGTCTTGGGGTTTTATGTTCCTGACATATTTAGTAGACTCTTCATGTTTCATTCTTCTTAATTATAAGGTAAGGGCAAGATCGCTGACTTGTGTCATCAAAGAAACTTGGAATATAAAAGACGGCAGTAAAATACTTTCTAAAATAAGGAAGGGCATTTCAAATTCTTCAGAATCACTGCTGCATATAACATGAAACTGATTTTTTTGTATGACTGTTTGTTTGTTTTGAGATGGGGGGTTTCGCTGTGTTGCCCATAGAATGCAGTGGTGCACTGATGGCTCACTGTAGCCTTGAACTCCTGAGTTCAAGTGATCCTCCTACTTCAGCTTCCTGAGTAGATGGAACCACAGGTGTGTGCCATCATGTTCAGCTAATTTTGTGTATTTTTTGTAGAGAGGGGGGTCTCCCTATGTTACCAAGGCTGGTCTTGAACTCCTGGACTCAAGTGATCCTCCTGCCTCAGCCTCCCAAAGTGTTGGGACTATAGGCATGAGCCACCACGCCCAGCCTGAAACATAGGTTTCTCAAATATTGACTGCTGGTCAATTTATTGAGAGGTCTTAGAGGACCTGAGTAATTGCCAATGACTAACTTCATGAAGAATAGCAGTGGAGCTGTTTTTGTTTCATTTCATGCAGCTTATTGGTTGTCTTGCATGTTCTCAATCAATTGTTCTCTAGGCAAGTTCATCACTATTGGATGGGGCAGGAAGGAAACACAGTTCCATGGATCAGAAGGCAGACAAGCAGCTTTTCAGATGGAAACGGTAAGTTTGGTTTGATGGATGAAGAGCCTTGATTGGAACAAATGTAAGTTTGCCACTCACTAGGAACTCTTTGGTGTCCACTTAGATGCCATTAATGAACAATTCTCTTCTGTTTTTGTAAAACTGCCTAGAGCCCTCAGGAAATGGGTCCCCCTGGAAAGATCCTTTTTTTTCTTGTTATTGCCAGGTTGCTTTGTGATTTATTATCATGGTAGCAAATAATTATAAGTGATATTCATAACCCAGTTTAACAAATAAAACATCACAGACAAAGGAAATGCCTTGTATATCCTGTCCCAATGTCCATCCCCTTGCTCCCCAGAGAGAGTTGCCATCCTTCATTCACATGGATGTTCTCATGCTTTTCCCATATATGTATATATTAGATATTTTTCTTTTTCTTTTGGATAAAACTCTTTGTTTTCCTTACTTCTGGATTAGAAAATTCTAAAGACTGTATAATGATGTCTTGATGACTCAGGCAGGACTTTTTAGTTTTCTAATGTAGGCAGCCCCTGAATGCAGAGGTGGGTGGACACAAGAATCTTGCAAAGTGTTGGGGTTCCTGGGGAAGTAGTGTCTGTGCCACATTAAATGCCTTTAAACTCTTATGTTTTATTTTAATTTATACAATATGAACATTTTTTAAAAATGTGAATTGAAAAATACCCCCAGGAAGATGTGCCATATTTATCTTCTGGCATACTGTCAAGTCAAGTACCCCCAAGGGCAGTATGTATCTCTGATAGAAAAGTACAGATTACATTATCCTCGTAACATTTATTAGCTGTGAGACCTTCTTCACATCTTAACTCATCTGTGCCCTGTTGTGAAGCTTACACAATATTTCAACAAAACTCTACTCTGTTGGACAAATGGAATGCTTGTTTCCTTGTCATAGTTATCTGATAGGTTCCTTAGCTCATTATATTCAATATTTAGACCTGTAGCTCTTTTCCTCTTTTGCTGTTCTTAGAGGCCACTTTTTTTTTAATGCCCAAAGGAGGATTTTTGTTTGTTTTAGATTTTTTTCTCTTCTTTGATGATTTCTGGGTCTAAGAACCAACGCTTCTAGGATGGTCTCTGATTCTATGAGGCAGGCTTTCAAAGTAGCTTAAATCTCATATAAGAGACCTATATTTAGCGGTCTGAGGCTTGTTTGATTCTGGGACACTTAAGGTCCCTCAGGAATATTGGTGTTTCTTTCCCTCTTTAGTTTGAGTCTGCTTTGCCCTGGGATGACCACAGACCACAAATCACCTGGCGTGGGGATGGACAGTTTTTTGCTGTGAGTGTTGTTTGCCCAGAAACAGGTATGGAAATATATTGCAGTTAAACAACAATAAAAATAAATTATGTTATTAAAATTCAGGAAAATTTTCTTTCTTTTGCTTTGAATAGCGTATTAATTATGCATATGAGGTAAGGATCTGCTGCTTTAAATATGAAATGAGTTTAGAGTTAAGAATTAGAAGAGTCCTTTGAGGCCATTGGTCCATCCTCCTACCTGGTGGACACACATTTTTAATGAGATTAATCTAATTGGCTCTGTAAAACCGTGGCAGTTTTTACTTGTAAGGAAGGTGTTTGAAAAGTTCTGAATTGACAACTTTTATCATAATGTTGTAAGTGTGTGTGTGTTTGACTCCATTCCCGCACAGGGGCTCGGAAGGTCAGAGTGTGGAACCGCGAGTTTGTTTTGCAGTCAACCAGTGAGCCTGTGGCAGGACTGGGACCAGCCCTGGCTTGGAAGTGAGTGGGGGAAGAAATCTTAGAGAAATTCTTGGAACCGGGGTAGAGGTGGTGGTGCCCATTGATACTGATGATATAGATGTTTGTGTAACACAAAAGGAATTTTACATTTCTTTGTTTGTAAGCCTGTATCTATCTTTATTTCTTCTTTTTGTTTTGTTCTCTGAAGTCTGAATTCAACTTGAATAGTAGATTTTAGGCTTCTTCACAGATTTCATCATTCTAAGGCCCCATATATTTTGCATTCCTAATTCTTAAAAGTTCTGATTTTAAGGCAGGGTGTATATGAAGCCACTGTAAAGAGCAGAAAATGGTTTAGAAGGGAAGGCCCAGTTTGCAAGGCTTTATGGGCAAATGGAGCTTTTGTGGAAATTAGGGAAAGAGCTTCCTTCCTTGGCACAAATTCCCACAGTAGAGGATCTGCTGACTAAGGAACATGCAGGCTGGATTTAAACCTCCTCTTTCTTCCATTCTCCTCCTTGGCCCAGTACCCTTGTGCAGGTCACAATTTGCCTGTCATATGTGGCTGCCTGATTTTAGATAGATGTATGACCTCTGTTTCAGTGCTGTCTGTTATATGCAGACTTCTTGTTTCCCACCAGTATCTGAGCGGTATTGTATGATAGAGCAGAAGAGAAACGTATTTGAATTAAAACTCTAGAGACAAATGTGAATGAGATGAGGCAATTGTTTTCAACAGATGGAGAAGTCTTAAAAAATAACTTCCTGAGCATAAATATTTGCTGAAATCATATAATTGAAGGAGAAATAGATTTTGATTTTTAGCACATTATACCTGGAATGGTTTAGATAACTTATTATTTTTAAAGTCATCCAAATGCAGTGCAAATATATAAGGCTTTGTGGGTAAATGGAGCCTTTGTGTAAAATAGGAAAAGGCACTCTTCCCCCTGTGCAAGTACTGTCCCACAAGGGGATGAACCACTTGCTGAAAGACAAGGGACACATGGGATTTAAAACTTCCTTGGATAAAGATACTCATTCATTCATTCATTCATTCATCCATGTTTGCTGGAAAAAAAAAAATCTCTTTTCTGAATTTTATCTATTCTTAAGCTAGTTAGATGAGCCTTGGGTGTTGTAACACTCCGAGTTTGCTTTAAGACCCTCAGGTAGTTTGATTGCATCTACACAAGATAAACCCAACCAGCAGGATATTGTGTTTTTTGAGAAAAATGGACTCCTTCATGGACACTTTACACTTCCCTTCCTGAAAGACGAGGTTAAGGTAAGTGCCTGAGTTTGTTTTGCCCTCAAATGTAGAGGACTTTCCATAGCTATAGAGGGGATTTGTATTTGATATGGATACATAAATAGAAGCTTTAGAGTAAATAGTCATAAAAATGGTAGCTTCTTGGAACTGATTTTTAATAAAAGAGAAATTGTCTTTCCGAGGAGATTTTGCAAGTAAGAAAACATTTCTCCCCAACCTAGATAAAACAGAAATAGGAAATAAAAATGCTAATTTTTATTGTTAATTTTGACAAAAGCATAATTTTTCCAGTAATGAAGATTATTTTCATTTATAACATTTAAATCTTAAGTGGTTTGTATATCATTAAGATCCTTGCTGAAGTGAGAACACATCAAATGTTATCTCTGTAAAATTTTAAACATCTTAAGTTGAGAGATGAGTTTAATGAACTCCCATGTAACTATTCACTTTCAGTAGACACCAACATTTTGCAAAATTATTTTGATCTATCCATTACTCTTTGGTTTATATATACACATACTAGCATATATTTTTATTTCCTGGTGTTTTAATTCTAGAAATCATATTTTCAATATTTATTTCTAACAGTTAAGAACATTTTTCTTTAAATAACCATAATTCCATTATATCTTACTTCAGTGTTGTCTAACAGCCAGTCCATATTCAAATTTCTCTGATTGTCTAAAAATGTCACCTTGCGTTTGGTTAAGTTTCTTTAGTCTCTTTTAAGCTTTAAGCATAATGTATTTCTTTTTTTAAGGCCTCTACATGATGACATAAATTTTACAGATTTGTTTAATGCCTCTGTAGGTTAGTAATTTACAGCTAGCAATGAGCTCAGGCAGTGGGATTATTTGATTTGAGAGAGGGAGTACAGCTATTACAAAAATTTGGAAGTAAATGTGTAACTGAAGGCCAATGACAGATCTTTTTTCCCTGCTAGGTAAATGACTTGCTCTGGAATGCAGATTCCTCTGTGCTTGCAGTTTGGCTGGAAGACCTTCAGCGAGAGGAAGGCTCCATTCCAAAAACCTATGGTAAGACAGCTGTAGTACCCCAGCCTTCTGCCCCATAATGTGTAGTTGAAAGTGGAAGGGTATGGGATTTCCTTCATCCCTTCTACTGAGTCCCTAGTAGAATCAAAGATGCTGAAGTGGGTAGATGGAGATAGGGGTGGTTAGGTTTTGATTGATTGTGGATTTCAGTCATGTATTGGTCAGGGTTCTCTAGAGAAACAGAAGTAATACATATACATAATTCGTCCCTCAGTATTCTCAGGGGTTTAGTTCCAGTATTGCCTGTGGACACCGAAATCCGCACATGGTCAAGTCCTGCAGTCAGCCCTGCAGAACCCTCATGTACGAAAAGTCAGCCTTCTGTATACTTGGGTTTTGCATTCCTCAAGTACCATATTTTTGATTTGTGTTTGGTTGCACTTATAGAATCTACAATATGGAGGGCCGACTGTATTCATTGAAAAGAATACGAATATAAATGAACTTGCTGCAGTTCCAGCCTGCGTTGTTCAAGGGTCAACTGTACTTATGTAGAGAGACAGTGAGAGAGGGAATAGGGTGCGGCAGGAGGGAGAGAGAGCAATAGAGGTGTGGATAGATTTACTTTAAAAGATTGGCTAATGTAGTGGGTGGCAAGATTGAAATCTGTGGGACAAGTTGGCAGGCTGGAAATTCAGGTAAGAATTGATGTTGCAGTCTTGAGTATGAAATCTGTAGAGCAGGCTGGAAACTTAGGCAGGATTTCTGTTACAGCCTTAAGGCAGAATTCCTTCTTTTCTATGAAGCCTGTTTTTTGCTTTTAAGACCTTCAACTGAATGAATGGGACTCTCCCATATTATGGAGAGTAATCTGCTTTCCTTACAGTCAGCTGATTATAAATATTAATCACATCTACAGAATACCTTCACAGCAACATCTAGACTAGTGTTTCAGCAGACAGCTGGGCACCATAGCCTAGCCAAGTTGACATAAAAAAATTAACCATTGCAAGTCATCAAGTGCTTTCCCTAGTGGATGGTATTACCACAGAAAAAAACACTAACCAAAGGAATACTGTGGGTGTGAAAGAAGATTTAGATTAAGTATAAAAGTAAGAATATTTTCATACCTTTTAAAATGTGTAAGTGTGTGGTTTTAAGTATTAATTACATGAAAATGTTAGAAAATAAAGATGAGAAAAAAAGAAATCTCATACTTCTACCACTCAGTAATAATCACTATTCAAATTTTCTTCTCTTCTGGTTTTTCAATGTGTATATCTCAGTATAGCTATGATCTCATTTCTGCTAAAAGTTTTAGTATATCTATATTATTTTAAATTGCTGTATAATATCTTTTATTCCCATTCATTAAATCTCATGCTGTTATACATTTATTTCTCATTATTGTCAACAGCAATGCAGAGTACATTTTTGTTCATAAATATTTTTACTTGAATATTTTCTTTTCTTTTTTTTTTTTTTTGGGTGGGGGGACGGAGTTTCACTCATGTTACCCAGGCTGGAGTGCAATGGCGCGATCTCGGCTCACCGCAACCTCCACCTCCTGGGTTCAGGCAATTCTCCTGCCTCAGCCTCCTGAGTAGCTGGGATTACAGGCACACACCACCATGCCCAGCTAATTTTTTGTATTTTTAGTAGAGATGGGGTTTCACCATGTTGACCAGGATGGTCTCGATCTCTTGACCTCGTGATCCACCCGCCTCGGCCTCCCAAAGTGCTGGGATTATAGGCTTGAGCCACCGCGCCCGGCCAACTTGAATATTTTCTAAGTAGCTTTCAAACTTCTTCATCATTAGAATCCTTTTAACTGAAATGTTAAGAAATGAATTATTCATTCAACACAATAGTTCTCAACCCTGGCCACACCTTTAGAAAAAAAATAAGTATATTCAGGCTTCATCTCAGAGTTCAATTCAGTGTGTTGGAATGGGGACTATACATAAGTATTTAATTAAAAACCAAAAGTGGCTGGGTGTGGTGGCTCATGCCTGTAATCCTAGCGCTTTGGGAGCCTGAGGCAGGTGGATCACTTGAAGTCATGACTTCAAAACCAGCCTGGCCAACGTGGTGAAACCCCGACTCTACTAAAAATACAAAATAATTAGCTGGGCATGGTGGCGGGTGCCTATAATCCCAGCTACTTGGGAGGCTGAGGCAGGAGAATCGCTTGAACCTCAGAGGTGGAAGTTGCAGTGAGCCCAGATCACGCCGCTGCACTCAAGCCTGGGCGACAGAGCGAGACTCCATCTTAAAACAAAACAAAACAAAAATCTCCCAAGTGATTTTAAATAGCCACAGTTGAGAACCACTGATTAACCAATGTGTCAAGGGATGGCCCTGTGATATGCTGAGCATAAAAATATTGTACAAGGCGATACCCCATCTCTATTAAAAATTCAAAAATTAGTCTGGCATGGTGATGCTCGCCTGTAGTCCCAGCTACTCGGGAGGCTGAGGTGGTACAATCGCTCTAACCTGGGAGGCAGAGGCTGCAGTGAGTGGAGACTCTGTCTCAAAAACATATGTATACACACACACACACACACACACACAC